>NC_047524.1:29717770-29922737 GCF_902827115.2 Pseudochaenichthys georgianus | reverse complement strand
AAACTAAATCTACGGACACAAAGGCCCTTTCTCATTTCTCTAACTCCTCTCCTCGACTCCCCTCCTCGACTCCTATCCTCGATACTTAGTCACGCCCACAGGAGATGCGAGCGGAGGAGCCGAGGAGGGGACCGAGGAGAGAGGAGGGGAGCAGCAGGCGGTTAGAGAAATGAGAACTCCTCTCCTCTGAGCGGTCATTTTAAAGAGACGTCCATTAATGATGACAGGAGGCACAGAGCCCTCTGTCTGATGGACAGATGTGTTCATGACCACTTATATATTTACTTTGATTCATTCACAGTGCGGTATAATGAGACAATAATGGCTACAGATGCGGACACACACACACATATATATATATATATATGTATCAGGGTTTCCGTTAGCCGTAATTACCGGTTTTTAGCTGGTAAATTTATAAAAAACCGGTAAATTCAAACCTGACGGTCAAATGTCTGGTAATAATTAGGGAGGCTCCGATCGATCGGCCGCCGGTCATTATCGGCCGATATTCCCTCTTAATAGTTTGATCGGTGCTCTCTATAAAGGCCGATCAGGAGAGCTGGATCTGATCGATATGGACATAAACGCGAGTGAAGTGTAACCGGAGCGAGAGAGATCAGATCAGCTGCTGAGTCTGACGGAGACACGCTGCTCTGCATAATCACCTGAAGCCCCGCCCTCTGTTTAGCGGGCTGCAGGAGCTGCATGAGAAACTGACGGGCTGTCAGGAGAGAGAGAGGGGAAAAGAGAGGATCCGTTTCTCCCGTGTTATTATCCAAAGTTGATGTAAACTTCTGAATAATGTACGTTATCTACTACAAGTAGTTTGTTTGAATGTAATAATTATGTTTTTGTTGTTTGTGGAATCATTTATTGAAAAATGAATCAGAATTTTTCGATCTGTTACGATTATAAACTGAAGCAATATACAAATGAGCCCCGAACTGAGTTTTAAACTGAAGCATATCTGCTCATAGTCCGGTAATTACCTGCTAACGGAAACTCTGCTACACAACTTATTATTATTATTGAATATGACCGGTAAGTTTCAAATTAGTCCGGTAAAATAAATTCTGCCCGGACATTTGACCGGCGAGAAAAAATCCTAGCGGAAACCCTGATATGTATATATTTATAAATATATACAATTTCAGAATCAAGCAGAGCACTCTCATAATAACGTAACACAGAGACTGGATATATCCCCCCCCTCTCCCCTCTGTTCGCTACAATGTGGGAAATAAATTACGGGCCAAAGATTTTATTTACAAGTATTAAAAGTAAGCAGAGGACACCAAACCAACTGACACCTGTCTGTCCGCTGCATCTACGCACACACTGTACCACACACCTACACCACACACGCACATACAGCTCCTAAAACAGGCTACAGCCGTGGTGTATTTTATGTGAAGCACTAAATGGGTTTAGAAAAATATCGACTCTTTGTTTGTAGATATCTACTAAACTAAAGCAAATAAAGAGAGTAGGCCTGTTATACTGAGTGATACATATTATACACACTGCTCTGCTTTCTGCACGGACCTCACAGCTGTCCTCACTGTAAACATCGCGTCGCGATGAAAGCAGTTAATAAAATAATATCCAGGGGATGCATGCAGAGCTGTCATTGGCTGAGATAAGTCCGGCCGTGCGTCACGATTCTTTGAAACATCTCTGTTGCCGGAAATGCATCCACGAAGCAGCCGTGGAGGAACCATCAGTGTATCCTCGGTTATAGCTCCTCCAGAGAGCCTCCTCGACGCTCGATCCTCGGTCCTCGAAGTGCATTTAGAGAAATGAGATGTCCTTCAACATGGGCGCTGAAATTCATTTCCGGGTCACTACCGGAGGACCGAGGAGTCGAGGCGAGGAGGGATTTGATGAAATGAGAAAGGGCCAAAGTCTACTTCATTATTTACTTTTTCAGCTTTTTAAATACAAAAGTGTATCTTTCAGTAACTTTTTGAGAGAGTTAAACATAAATCTGTCAAATGTTCAAAACAGCCTTGTTTCACTGAAATAGCCTAAAAATCACAAACTGCCATTAAGAGTCAGATGCTTATACGAAATCTACTATACACAAAGTACTTCATTATCTACTTTTCAGATTTTATACACAAAAGTGTATCTTTCAGTACTTTCTCATGAGAATTTAAGCATAAATCTGTCAAATGTTTTCAAAACAGCCTTGTTTTCACTGAATACCCTCAAAATGACAAACTGCCATTAAGAGTCAGATTCTTAACGAAATCTACGGACACAAAGTACTTCATTATCTACTTTTTCAGCTTTTAAATACAAAAGTGTATCTTTCAGTAACCTTCTCAGAGAATTTAAGCATACATCTGTCAAATGTTCAAAATAGACTTGTTTCACTGAAATAGCCTCAAAATCACAAACTGGCTGAAACTGTACAGTGAATTGAAGAAATTACAGCACAGAGTTTTCTAATACGACACAGATCGTATAATCTATGTGATAAGACAGTGGGAGACTCCACTACCCATGGGGGTTTATCTGGGGGATCCCTAAAAGTTATGCTTACCAAAACAAAAATCAAAAAAAGGTTGTGATGCGTTTGTGTAATCCCTTTTCACACACATCTTTTTGGATTTCTGGTCTGGACTTCGTTTCTTGACTGGCGCTCCGGACGGGTGGCGGTAAGTTGTCACAGGCTGATTGAACCCAATTCGAGGCGTCTCTTGCCATTTTTCTTTTTTGAAAGGTGACTTGGTAAGTGGAAATGACTGTGTTTTTTAATTTAGTTTGAGTGTATTTCTATCTTCATCTAATTCCACCCCCACTATCTGCTGGCGTCATAGCCATAAGGAAGGGGTGGAGAAAAGGGGGGAGGCTGGGAGGGGGCGGGTAGACAGTCTCACGCATAACTTCAAAGAGACACCTAGATTAACATGAAAGGCTTATAACACACCAGTGCGAAATCACACCTGCCTGTTATAACACCTCACATCAAAGGGCAAACATCAAAGGCTAATTAGATTAGACAACAAAGGGCTCTGAGGGGCAGGGGCCAGACAACATAACTTCAAAGAGTCTGCCTTAATCAACACATCAAAGAATTAGACAACAAAAGGCACTACACAGGGGGCTTTTCACACCTACCTGTTATAAACACATCAAAGGACTATACTACAAAGGGGTGTGAGGGGACAGGGAGACAACATAACTTCAAAGAGTCTGCCTTAATCAACACATCAAAGAATTAGACAACAAAAGGCACTACACAGGGGGGATTTTCACACCTACCTGTTATAACACACATCAAAGGACTAGACTACAAAGGGTGTGAGGGGACAGGGGCCAGACAACATAACTTCAAAGAGACTGCCCTAATCAACACATCAAAGAACTAAACAACAAAGGCACTACACTCAAAAAAACGATTATAGGTCTGAGTTACTCCAGTCTATCTATTTTGAGTTTGTTTGATGAGAAATATATATGTTTTGAACTGAACATATTTACATCTAATAGAACCAACATATTACTATGTGATTTTAAATTAACATGATTTGTTTACGTTGATGCAAGGGGGAAACATAATTGGATTTAATTATACCAGCTAAAAGCATGGCTTTTAAATGAGCAAGATTCACTTAGTTTGACCTGACGTGAATTGAATGCATTGGTTTAATGACACCTGCTAGTTTGAGACGCATGACGTCGTAATCTATCGCGCGAGGCACACACACGGAGGAAGACCGCAGCACACACGAGGGAAGACCGCAGCACACACGAGGGAAGACCGCAGCACACACGAGGGAGACAACCCCCATGGTAAGTAGTCCTATCTAGATTAATTAATGTATTGACGGGGTCTACAAATATGAAACATCGTTGGTATAGGTAATATCATACACCTACCGTGAATATTGACCCGTGAAGTCAGCTAAATTGATGTTAAAGTGTTTCACAACTAGCGGCTAGCTAGCTAGCTAGCTAGCTTCTTGGCATATGTCGTGCACGTTGCCTTGCTGCCATGAACTCTAACGCCATATTTCCATTTTTTTTTAAAAAGATGTCATAGTGCCTGCACGTTATATCAATTAGAATAATAATACAACACTAGATGTATGTAAGGGCTAGTAGAGCAATAACTACTGGAATGCAGGGTGTAGTGCTGTCGGAGCGGCACTTCAGAAGCAGCACTGCGACCAAAAGTCACTGAACTAGCAGCCAGGAAACAGCAACAAACAACTTAGTAAGATACATAAAGAAAAAGTACATCTGTTTACAGGTGGCGCTAGACTTTTTCGCTGGATCTTAACATTTCCGTCAAAGTCCATTATTACCCGTTGGTCTGTACAAGGGGGGGGGGGGAATTCGCGGGCTCGTGAACTGTGGCGCCGTGTTATGCATGTCCAATGCACCTCGCGGGAGCGCGCACACTCCGCACAGCTTAAAGCAAAAACTCACAGACGAATATTCGATGTACTGGTTTACAGTACTGTTTCACATGGGTGTTGTTCAGAGATGTATCCATAGATTTAGTTCCTAATTTTGCTCTCAAAGTGCCACCAGATTGATGCATTAACTTCAACATGTAAAAATAATCTTAAACATAATTCACATTCGGCATAGGATTACCCTAATTTAGTCTAGCAATTAAAATAATAGGTTCTAGCCCAAATTATATTGCACTTGGAGTTGACATGCCTACTTCAGATTAACCTAATCATGTCTGTTATTCACAGGTGCCCTCTGACCAAACCATAGACTTGACATGCTGGCAGCAGGGCAACCTCTTCTTACTGGTGGTAAGTAATCAGCATCTTTTTTTGTTTTTGTTATCAAGTTTGAAGTTTGGTGCACATTGTATTCTTAAGAACTGCTTGACTTTGCTTGATTTACATCAGTAAATTACTAAAACATATAGGCGCATATAGGCTATGTTATGGTGGTTGCCCATAACATATATACAAATATTTTTCTTTGATTTTCAGATTACCACAGTACATGAGGAACTCGCAAAGATTGTGGTACGTCAGTGTCTTCTAGGTTCCTGTTGTTGAAGCATTTCAAACTAAGACATGGCCATTATGGTCGTAATTTTCGATATCCATGCGCCTATGCCACTTGTCCATGCACATTAAGACTTGGAAAAATCTTTTAAGTCACATTTACAGAGTCCCATGCCAACAAACATCACAGCAGTGTATAGAATTGTCGACATTTCACTGTCAGTTGTGCGCATGTAATTCAACTGCAACAGAGAAAGAATATTTCATTCATATAAATACACATTTGAGGAGGAATGAAACAGTGACATGTATGTTTCTAGGTT
The DNA here is from genome assembly GCF_902827115.2 of Pseudochaenichthys georgianus. Taxonomy (NCBI): domain Eukaryota; kingdom Metazoa; phylum Chordata; class Actinopteri; order Perciformes; family Channichthyidae; genus Pseudochaenichthys; species Pseudochaenichthys georgianus. The sequence continues at coordinate 29,917,426 of NC_047524.1, read as the reverse complement.
GTACATTCCAAACAAATATTCTTGGTACATTCAATTCGCATAAGTATAGGAAACATAACCCCATACTCTAAAGGACTTAAAAACTGGTGTTGTTACATTAGGTGGTCCCTTGGCAGAGGCAGTCAGTTCTACAGACAACGTATGTAGTTATGCAGAATCAGATGATGACTTAGAAGTTTGTACGGGCACAGATGCAGACAGTGATATTGTTCCTATAGAGGAATTGCCTAAATTAATTGAACATAAAGTTGCATCTGTTTTATTGAAGTTAGAAAATCTAGTTCATGTTCCAACCTCAGCAGTTGATGAAGTGCTTGGTGAACTTCACTACTTAATAAGCTCTGCAGCAATACCGGTGACTAGCAATATTGTATCTGAATCTATTCAAGAATCATAAATGCAAGTTGATGAGTCTATTATAAAAGAACTTTCTACTGCCGTATGCACAGGTAATCCTCTGGGGAAAGCTATAGAGAAAACGGGCCCCTGGGAACAGCCTATAAACGTAAGAAGTACTATACAAAACATTTTAATGTTGTAGAGCCAATTGAATTTATTCTTGACTCAAAGACAAAAAGGTCCTTTCAGTATATTCCATTACTTAAATCTTTGCAGCAGTTGCTAGATCACAATGATGTCATAGACAAGGTTATTGAAACCCAAAGAACACAGGTAAATGAAGGCCCTGTAGATAACCAGCAGCAGTACAAGTCCACAAGAGATGGTCAGCACTTCAAAGAAAATCTTTTTTTATCAGGGGAGAGGTTAAGAATCACTGTAACGCTGTATGTGGATGACTTTGAAATTTGTAATCCCTTGGGAACATCTCGAAAAACACACAAGCTGTGTGGTGTATACTGGATTCTAAGTAACCTACCCCCTGGGTCACATTCAGAACTGTCTTCCATTTACTTAGCTCTTTTGTGCAAGAGTGATGATATAAAGACATATGGCTATGGAAAAGTTTTAAACCCCCCTTTTACAGGATTTGGTTACCTTGGAAAAGCAGGGTGTTTTCATTTCAAGTCTTGCGTGAGTTTGTGAAAGGCACAGTCCAGTGTGTAATAGCAGACAATTTGGGAGCGCATGGAATAGGTGGCTTTGTGGAGAGTTTCTCAGGAGACTATTTTTGCAGGTTTTGTACAGGAAAGAAGTCGGGAGATTCAGAGTGAACACGTTCAGTCAGGCACATTCAGTCTTAGAACCAAAGAAATCCATGAAGAGCATATTGGAATCGGCAAAGGAAAATGGAAATAGCTGCTGTGGAGTAAAAAGAACTTGTGTTTTTTCAGAGCACCTTGCCTATTTTAACGTCACCAAAGGGTATCCTCCAGATATTGCACACGATTTATTTGAAAGGTGTTCATCCCAGTTGAGCTTGCATACTGCTTAGGGTCTTTTGATCTCAAAAAAATATTTTACTTTAGAAAGCCTGAATGCAACAATTCTAAAATTTCCCTACAAGTGGGGAGATAAAACTAATCGCCCCCATGTAATACAGCGCACTTTCACATCCAAGAAGACAATTGGTGGCAATGCTCATGAAAACTGGAGTTTGATCAGACTACTTCCATTTATGATAGGTCACTTGATACCTGAAGATGAACCGGCATGGCAGGTTGTCTTAGACCTCAAAGATATTGTAGAGCTTGCTGTTGCCCCTGTCCACACAGATACAACTATTGCATATCTAGAGGGTAAGATTTTCAGATCATAGGCATAGATACTGTGAACTTTTTCCTGATGCAAGAATCTTGCCTAAACACCACTACATAGAGCATTATCCAGAAATGATCCGTTGCTTTGGGCCTTTAGTTGGTTTATGGACCATGCGATTTGAGTCCAAGCACAGCTTCTTCAAGCAAGTAGCAAGACACACAAACTGCTTTAAGAATGTGACATACTCACTGTCAGCTAAACATCAGTTAATGGTTGGCTATTACATGCATTCATCCAGTCTCAAGAAATCCAGCTTGGAGGTCACCAGTGTATCAACAGTGCCTGTTGATGTCCTTAATGAGGAAGTGGCATTATCAATCAAGAGGAAATACCCAGATGTGACAGAGGTTAATCTAGCCAAAAATGTCTCAAGTAATGGTTTAAACTACAGAAACGGAATGATAGTTGCTCATGGCTCTACTGGTGGGCTGCCAGAATTTGCTGAGATTCTTCAAATGTGTATTGTTAAGGACCAGTTGAGCTTCATTGTAAGGGTGTTATGTGCATGGTATAGGGACCATTTTAGAGCTTTTCAGTTGACCCCATCACCCAGTAAAGAGGTTGCCCTGATCGAGCTTGCAGAATTGGCGGATACATATCCACTTGCTGACTACATGGTTGGAGGGATCCGAATGGTAACCCTAAAAAGGCACATAATCGTCTGAGCTGTTAAGTATGTCAATTAACATATTACTTATACACATATGGATTTCCTGCAAGTACTGAGCCATGTCTTCATTACACTCTCTGAAACTGTTTTTTTTTTCTCTTCAGGATGAATGATGGCTGGACCTGTGACACTGCGTGTTGTCTTTGAAGAGAATGATGCAAGAAAACTTATCCTCCAGTCAGGAATGCCGGCTTCTCTTGAAGATCTGACTATTGAGATCAAGACATTCTTTGGGTTGGATGATGTTGAATTTAGGATCCAGTACATGGATGTTGACTTTGACATCAACGAGTGAAATCAAAGACAAAAGTACTTTAAGACTGATCACCGTTCAAGCCCCGGTCCTCATATTCCAGCCATGTCCCTCAACTTCATATCCGGAATTAAATGACCCCTCCGTTTCATCAGGTGACACCAATGATACAGTAATACTGTCATCCTCTCCCGAGTCAAGATCATGCACCTGGCCGGATATATTTGTTATTCCCCTCGTTTTCATTTGATACGGAGATGCAGCTTGAAAAAGGAAACCAAAACTTACAAGCAAATGGCACGCCACTTATTCCTGGCCCTAAGATGAAATCAGTCATTCTTGAAGGCCTATCAGAGAAAATGTTCAAGTACACAGCGTACCCCAACAATGCACAGATAAGCAATGTAGCTGAATCTTTGGTCAAGACCCATCCATGTTTGACAGAGCGAGGGTCCACAACAGGCTTTGAAGGTTGGAAGCAGAGCTTGAAGTACAAGATGGCAAACTTCCGTTCAAAGCTTGGCAAACTCGGCTGCCCTGAAATCTGTGTCAACTCCCTCAAGCACAAATCACAAGACCAGGGCAAGGCAGCCTTAAATGTGAAGAAACCAAAGAAGGCTGAAGTGAATTACTGTCCACTGCTTCCGAGAGGCGAAACAAAAGAAAGCCTTGAAAATGAAAGACTTGCACTGCTGACTGAGGTACAGAAGAGAAACAACCAGGTGGTTGTGAAGGAAAAATGGAGAGGACCTTCTCATACCGACGACAAGAGGTTGTCCAGGACAAGCCACTGGTTGCAGATTTTAAAAGCAGATGGCCGGCTCTGTTTGAAATGAATGAAGTAAGTAATATGCCATTACATTTTGCACCATATGTTAATATCTTGACACTGGACATTTTGATTAAATGAGAATGGTTAACCAATTTTACTTTGTAAACTTTGTTGCCATCTTCATGTGTTTCAGATCAACAGGGAGTTCATGCGAATTACCACTGTCCCTCTGACATCAAAATTCCTATCACAACTTGATGAGTGCTCTGACCAGCTGGTAAAAGTCTTCATCAACAAAGGAGGTGCTGCAGGAAAAGAAATCAGAAGCACCATTGCAGTCATGGATAGGGTAATTATTCTGCTTTATTAATCTATCAAACTTAATCTTTACAGTCAGAACAGCACAATTCCTATGGATTTTATTTGTCATGTGGTATGGGTTGTAGTATTTAGTGAAATAGTGTAAGAGCCATTCTCCATTCATTTGTCTGTGTTGTGCAATGTCAGAGGTTCTGTTGAGGTCAGACTGGGGAACACAGGCAGGCAGGACACGGCACTCTATGGATGGGGTTTAATGAGAGATCCGGGACAGGTGGCTAAGGGCGGTGGGGCAGGCATGCTGGCTGATAGGGGGGGGTGGGGGGGGGGGGGGCTGGCAGGTAGGGGAGCAGGTAGGCTGGCAGGTAGGAACCAGAGGTGGCAGGCAGAGATCACTATTAGTAACCAGGTCACAGATACACAAAATATAAAAGAGCCAGCGCAACTAAAGTGAGAGTAGCAAACTACAATCTGGCGAGGAGTGGTTGAAAAGCCAGGGTTGATACTGCATGGTGGTGATAAGAGAGATGATGGACCACTGATGGATGCATCAAACTGGAGCCTGCAGCCACGCCCACTCATCGAGACAGCCAGAGGGGAGAGCTAAGTGTAGGCATGTCAGGTTCAACACTAATTCAATTGATCTATCTATTCTTCCTTTCTGCAGAGTGATGACATTGAAGTAAGACGGGAGTGCATCCTCAAATGTCTCTGTACATACCTCCATGAGGACAGTGGAAAACTTGTTGGGAGTATTTGGTAAGTCATTTTAATCTTATTTTGAATTCATTACCTTGGCGGAGAGTAATATTTCCGGTCGCATGTATGGATTTGTCTGTTAGTCTGCAGGATTACACAAAAAGTACCAGACCAATTTTCATGAAACTCAGTGGAAGGGTGTAGCATGGGTTAAGGAAGAACCCATTTTTGGAGCGGATCCGAATCACAGGGCAGATCCCCAAATTAAAACAAAACAGCTCCCTGTGTGGGGGCACTAGAGACACAAGGTTAAGCCTGGGGTGTGTGGGGGGAGAGCACGGAGTGCACCGAACCACTGGCTGCGACACGAGGAGGGCGCCACAGAGGCCGGTGGGAGGGGGGTTGAAACGGCCATATCTTAACGTGGGAAGGTCACAGACACGGGCATAAAGCTCTTGACCTAACAAATGCAGTAATACCAAACATGTCCTGCTCGCACGCACGCGCACAGAGCCACAAATGCATTCATGCTCTCTGCCCCATTTCTAGTTTAAATTATTGTGGTGACCATGAAAAAGGAGTCATCAGTAAAATAAAATGGTTTATTAAACAACAAAACTAAAATAGACACGACACCGAAACACTCTCGAATACACAGACTGGGAAGCGCAGTAAATAGACACATGAGGGAGCGACAGACAGAACAAGAAATATGGTCCTTTTTTATGTACAAGCAGGACCGCCCCCCCGGCAGTTCCATCAATTAGAACCCCATTGCCAGTTAGCTACATTATTATGCAGATGTCTTAGTGTTCAAAGGTGTTCACATTTTTTGGACCCTTACAATCTGATCAGTGCATAGCTTCATCATTTTCTGTTTGTGTTCCACAGAGCAGTGACATTGCTGAGGCCAAGAAGAAGATTGCAGAGACAGTGATGGGAATCTATGTCATCCGAAAAGAGGGAGTGGATATCACAGAAAAGCCTGAGGACATCGGAATTGCCATAGAGGGTGTAGTAGTTCTGAATGACCTGGGAAATGTGGCCTGTGCATGTGCCTTGCTGTTTGGATTGATTTATGCACTTAACCTGAGCTACCCATCAAACCTTAAGTTCACCTTAGAAGTCTTCCAAAAGTTGTTGATGAACCTGGATGGAAACAAGCTTTCAACCAAAGTGCAAGCGCTCAAAATCAAAATGGCTCAATGAGCCCAATGTAATAGCTGATGTTGTACAGTTTCTCTGTTAGGAATGTTTTTGAGGGTCAGTTATGTTAAGTGTTTTCAGACATTTGCTATTTTAAATGGGAACATTGGATGTCATAGTTGTTGTTCTTTATGTACAAAGTCTTTAAATGTACCTACCAGAATCTGCCCATGTACCCCAGAGGTTTCTCCATGCACCTGAGGTTCCTGCATTAGGGGCAGAGTGAGTCCTCCAGGATATCACTCACTCACACACTGGCCGTTTCTCAATGTCGAGTACACATGCTGCAGAGCCACTATTTCAAGTATACTACCTAATCGAGTGGCGTCGAAGGACTGTTTAAATGCATGTTAAATGCCCAGCATTCGGCGCCACTCGATTACGTAGTATACTTGAAATAGTGGCTCTGCAGCATGTGTACTCGACATTGAGAAACGGCCACTCACTCTCTCTCTCACTCTCTCCCTCTCACTCACTCTCTCACTCACTCACTTTGTGCAGGTGGAGTAAGAAAGAGCTCATACAGTCTAAGCCTGACAATTGGCTTATAGGGTAATTTGCTTGTATACATTCCTAACAAGGTTCTCTGTTAGGAATGTTTTTGAGTTTTGAGTTATGTCTAATGTTTTCAGACATTTGCTATTTTAAGGAACATTTCTGATACTCTTAGAATTATATTTTTGATACCATTTGTGAGGTTCTGTTTTATAATGTGTATAATGTGTTTTAATCAGAGAGAGACAATGTTAACTTCTCATTTTGTGATAATAAAGGTTTTTATTAGCACAATTGTGTTTCTGTGACTTAATGGTTCTGTTAGACTAAATTGAGTGTTATCAGCATATTATAATTATGTGACAAAATTCCATGCAATTGAATTAAATAGAACCAACATGGTAAACACATGTTAGTTAAGCTAAAGTAACATATGTCAACCTGAAGTATTAATTTTGCATTGGATGAATGAGATTAACATGTGTTGGGTTAACTAAAGTAAAAGATGTCAACCTGAAGTATTAATTTTACATTGGATGAATGAGATAAACATGTGTTGGGTTAACAACAGTGAATCATGTATTATGTACATATTTCATTTAAATTAGAGTAACATAATGTAATTGCGTGGAATTTTGTCACGTAATTAAATCATGTTGGTTTAACAAATCTTTTTTTTGAGTGCAGGACCTGATAATAATTCTCAGATTAAGGAGACGGACCTTGGTCCCTATCTGCAGGCTCAATATTCATCTCTCACACACACACACACACACACGATCCTTAATATACATATGTGAGGTGACAGGGAATACTTCGGACAAGGAAAAACAGAATACAAATGTGTTTCTAATAGCAGGAAGGAAAAGAAGAAAGAAGAGCAAGAGGGGTTCGTACTATTGGTTGGACGAAACAAGTAATATACATTAGACTACATCATAAAAAAATATATATGAATTGCATTAGCCCCAATAAAAAACACATAATAGTATATAAGTAATTCAATGCAACTCGTGGTCAATAATGTGGATAAAAGGGTTTTTTTGTTCATACAAAAACCTGCTGGAGTAGCTTTTGGTTAAGTTATAAAGAGTTTGATCAATCATCAAATACCTATTTACATCCCACACTGCGCACTACATACTCCACGTCCTGTCAGGGCCACATTGAAGCTGTGTGTCAGTGTGCCCTTCTGCACTCTCATGGACATCCCACCTGAATCTTAAACACCTCGTCACATCAAAATACTTACATTCACACCCCCCGCCTCAAACTGCATTCACACACTTACACCCACACGCGCGCTGCAGATTAGCTTGTTTACCAGTCAGAGGGGGGTCTGCTCCAACGAGGCGTCATCAGCCACTGATGGCTCCGACTCATGTGTCCGCACAACTCTCTGTGACAAGTCGTGAGTGACACACACACACACACACACACACACACACACACACACACACACACACACACACACACACACACACACACACACACACACACACACACACACACACACACACACACACCACACACACACACACACCACACACACACACACACACACACACACACACACACACACACACACACACACACACACACACACACACACACACACACACACACACACACACACACGGGAAATTAGACCCAAAAAAAAACTTGACAGGAAACGAGTAATAGTAAAAGTTAGGCTTCTCACAGAGCAGAAAGGTGTCTGTTCTTCTTCCATGATTCAGGAGCATCCACTGCTGAAGGCATAGACTAGAGCAGGGGTGGGGAACCTTTTTCCTCTCAAGGGCCATTTACATTTTTTTCAACATCCTCGAGGGCCGTACAAATTATTGACCTCTGCTTAAAAATACTAAAATCACAGCCCATTCATTTCACCTTTCTTTCATGCTGTGCAAAGAAAAAGCAACCTCTTAATCCAGATATCTTACCATGATACACGTGCACGCATGCACTGAACTATAAAATGCTCATATTTTAAATATATATATTCTTTTGTCATAGATTGTTAATGATTTTTCTTGAGTCCTCAGCTGTTCTATGTTAAACACATATTTTAAAACCCTATCATGTTCATCTGCTTGAAACAGAATCGACTAATAATCAAACATTAATCCACATAGCAGACGAACCGCTGTATTAGGAAATGATGCAGATGTTACAGTGTCACACACACCATGGTGCTAACATGTGAAAGCTCCGGAAAGCCTCTCACACACATCTCCTCCCCAAGGGAGAAGCGAGAGAGATTAGCTGTGACCCCTCCTCCTCACCCTTTTCTTTTCATTTCCTCTATCTGCCCGACGGGAAACAATTAACCACAATCACCTCCCCTCTGCACACATTCATTTCCTCACCCCCCCCCCCCCCCCCCCCAACACACACCCTTAACCCAAGCCTGATCGTATTTTAAAGCATCAAACACCACTCAACGAGCCGCGCTGATCTGCTGTCAATTTGCAGGAGGATGCTCAGAGAACACTGTGATTTCAGAGTGGATGGGCATCATGCATTTAAATGTATCCGTATTTACAATGTGCAGGACCTCTATTCCTCAATTCAAAAAGACTCATTTCCTTTGTACTTTGACTGTCCATTTATGTTTCTTCATTTGTCAAACTTATAAGTAATAACACATATTATTATATAATATATAATAGAAAATATGTTCTCATCATATCAGACATTTCAATAGGGTTAGCTTTAATTGACTTTGCACTCCTGCAAGCCAGGTGGATGATGTCTCAAGCTTGGGAGACAATGAATATATCTTCCAAAAATGTATGTGTGAAAGAAATGTACAAAGCTACTTTGTTGGAATGCTGAGTGCTTTTATGTTTATCCATTTAATGTGCTTAATTTATATTTTCTTATTCTGTGGTTTTAATTTGCTCATTGGTTTTTTCACTTGATTTATTTATTTTTTATTTTTCATTGCCCAAGTGTAATAAGCAGAATTGTATACTTAACTCATGAATAACTAACTGACTTGAGTATGTGACATTTGATTGTTGTCACTATTTGTATTTGTAAAAATTGTGATTTAGTGGGAATGCTGACACAGCATTCCCACTATCTGTTATGCTACGCACGAAATTCTTTATTATTCCGCCGGGTTATTTTGCGCCACTTCTCCCACATTGAACATCGCAGAAACTCCATTCAAACATCAAAACGTTCAGCTCGGTCCGGGAATCGATGGCTATTACTTTTATCATTCATAACTTTCATAATTCCAGAGATACATCCCATAATACATCACATTTTTAACATGGAAGTCAATGGAGAAACTCTTCAACAATCTTCATGCAACTTCAACTGCTAACTGCTCCTTCTTCAACTGCTAACTGCTCGTTCATACTTTCACTCAGAAACCTCATTTCCAAATGTTACACATCTTTCGGACATTATTCGTGTAACACAACTTTAAAATCTGATTCTTACTTTTAGAGATATTAAACATTGTTCAGACCTTGGTAAAGAGGCCTTCTTCAGATTTTAGAGGGCGTGATGTCACAGCTAGAGTGGAGGACAGATTTAATTTTGCCTTCATATTTTCTTTTAAACCTGCCATAATTCCCAAACCCTACATTCCCAAGACATCATTTTTCATGACAAACGTAGGAAAACATCTCGTAGCTTGAAAGATTAAAATAAATTAAGCAAAATAATTAAACTAAATGCATGAAGTGACAAAAACTTTCAACATGTCTCCATTAAACTCCATTGTAAGTTCAGCCTCACCTTTCCCCACCACAGCAGCCTCACACCTTTAGTTAATCTGCCAAAAAGGCCACATTATTAATCCGAAAGTACACAAAAAGTACACTTCAGATGCTCAAGTTCCTTGACATGCTTCACGCTGTCACCGATATCTGTTACGGTTCTTCAACAAAACGTTCACATGTAAGAGGTTGATCTCTCATTCAGAACAATGAAAATGCTCTACTCTCACTGATCACCATGGAAACCTTTGATCTCTGGACACGGAGTTTAACAGACTGTCTCAGCCTATTCTTTTCAGTCTGATTTCATACTGACTTCAACATGTTCCACATATTTTAGACATTATTGGTGACGTATGCATTTAGTTCTAAAGTTTTCAGTTCAAATATTCTGCTGCTTTTTCATGCATTTAGACTTATTTTCTTGTTCTTATTTCACATTCAAGTCCCCTCTATTCATGAACCCTTTAAAGCAGGGGTGGGGAACCTTTTTCCTCTCAAGGGCCATTTCAATGTTTTCAACATCCTCCGAGGGCCGTACAAATTATTGACCTCTGCTTCAAAAAACTAAAATCACAGCCCATTAATTTCGCCTTTCTTTCATGCTGTGCAAAGAAAAAGCAACCTCTTAATCCAGATATCTTGCCATGACTCACGTATGCATGCACGTGCACGGTTGTGGCATGACCACCAAAACAGACAGATATGGACACAAGATGTGTGCAAATGTATTTAGTTTCCTATCCATGTGAACATGATTTAAGTGGGGGGGACCTAACCTCCTCTAGGTGGGTCTGAGGGGCATGCTCCCCCGGGAAGATTTGTTTTTAAATGTTGAAGTTAAAAGCATCAATCTGGTGCACTTTGAGATCACAATTAGGAGATCTATGGATACATCTCTCAACACCCATATGACACAGAACTGGAAGCAAATTTATTTTTCTTTATGAATATTTGACAAATCACTCCCTTTTCAAACTGTATTCTTGTTTATTAATAACAACTTTTTTTTACTGTCATATAGTATTTTATACCTGTTTACTTTATTCTCTTATTTTTTTATAACTATAATGATCATATAAAGATGTGCCTTTACCTCACTGGTTGTAGAAAAAGCTTCTTATATTCGTTAGCATAGCTAGCTAACCAGATGCTAATAACAACAAAGTTATTGACTGTATGATCAGTGTGACAGATGAACAGATCGCCACTGGGCTTTCAACTAAAACACAGCCACGCAAAAACTGCGGCATGTGTACGGCTCCTTATGGGTACTGCATTTTTTGGAAGTGCCGGAGCAGAGCTGCGTTCTGGTGCTCCCCGTCAGAACTACACCCCTGTCAGAGATACCACGTGATGACATGTTAGGCTTGTGTTGTGTTCAATGACCCTGACCTTGGCCAGGAAAAACAGGCACTCACTTGTTTAATTATTTTGCGGTCTAGATTTCTTTAATTTTTTTCTTTTTTGCGTGTGTTTATAAATGACCTCGAGGGCCACACCAAATGGTCTCGCGGGCCGTATACGGCCCGGGGGCCGGAGGTTCCCCACCCCTGCTTTAAAGTACTCAGCCACACCACTTATATACCACGTGCGACTGTTGCTATGTGAGTTAATCTTTCAAATACAAGGTTGCTTGTTTAATTCAAGCTCTTGTAGTCAATATGTCAAGGTATTTATCCCTAACATTTTATCAGCTAACTAATGACACACACTCAGAGGAGCTTTATAAACGTTTTAAGTATTGCACATCTTTAAACATGACTCTTATAAATCACTTTTAAAACCAGCGATGCACTACAGTGTCAGCTTTTCTAAAATAGAAACTTCAATGTTCACATCTTTCTAAATGATTCTACTTTTCAATGACCTACAAATAATCCTCATAATAATCCCATTTTCAATCTTCCAACTGTTCATATTTTTTGGTCAATTAACAAACCTGTTACAAATGTATTGTTCAACAAATTTGAGCCTTTGCCACATTTATTTGATCACCATGGAAACCTTTGATCTCTGGACACGTCGTTAGCTCAAATATAAACACCTGTGTCATGGAACACGATGATATCATAACTCCAACTGACATGCTCAGAGCAGCAGACTTCAGATAATGGTTAATGGTCCTGCCCTCAACAGCTCTACGTCAATTATGGGGTGTCTTCATATGCCGTTTCCATGGCGAGGGATGCGTATCCCTCGCCATAAAACACGATGTCGCTGTAACTCCAATGGACACGGTCCGATCATCCCCCAAACTTCGCTTGTATATCACCGGTCCATGCCTCAACAGCTTTACGCCAAATCTGAGATCTCACTATAGGCTGTTGCCATGGAAACGCATCCCTTGCCATAAAACACAATGTCGCTGTAGCTCCAATGGACACGGTCCGGTCGTCCCACAATCTTCACCTGTATATCACCTCTCCATGCCTCAACAGCTCTATGTCAAATCTGACAGCTCACCATATGCCGTTTCCATGGAAACGCATCCCACGCCATAAAACACGATGTTGTCATAACGCCTATGAAAAGGGTAAAAACAGCACCACACTTCAGATAATGGTTAACGGTCCAGCCCTCAACAGCTCTACGTCAATTATGGGGTTTCATCATATGCCATAAAAGGCATTCTTCGCCATCGTATTTTACATTTTCCCACAGTTTTTACAACACCGCTAACGTAAGTGAGCAGTGAGATTTTACTGCATCAAACATAGGGTTGTGTATCGTTTGGATTTTAACGATTCTGGTTCTGCTGTTCGATTCCGGTTGTTTTCGGTTCTCGATTCCGGTTCTTTGAGAGGGTAAAAATAAGTCCCATGACAAACTGGGAGAAAAATATATTTATGAAAACATTAAGTCAAATCTGTATTCCTATTTACAAATCACTTCATACTGTTTAATTTCTTACGATTATTGAATAAAATTATATAAAAATAATCTCTGCATTGTTTAGTTAGTTCTAAGTGGTGCAGTTTGAGAATGTACAATTGGCCCAGTCTCCTCTGATGTTACACTGAAACCTGCCTGTGAGACACAGTCCAACCACACATCTCCAACACATAGGCCTAATAATAATAATACATTATATTTATAGCCTAAGGCCTAGCGCTTTTCTACAACTCAAAGACGCTTGCACGCTTACACATGTCCTGCAATACACATGCTGCAGCTGCCCAGCTGCTCACTGTTTGTAAAAGTAAATAAATAGTATTTTCATTTCAATAATGTACTTTCTATACAGACAGGGGGGCTGCTTTACTTCATAAAGAAAATGGCGCTTAATATTAACAACATAGGAGCTAAAACACTTAATAACCTTCATTACGTGTTAGAGAAAGAACATAAGAAAGTTTGACAAAGATGAGGCTGTTAAACAGGCAGCGGATCCGCTGTGTGTAGAGGGAGAGAGAGAGAGAGAGAGAGAGAGAGAGAGAGAGAGAGAGAGAGAGAGAGAGAGAGAGAGAGAGAGAGAGAGAGAGACGCTGAGCTGCACCATGCAGCGATCAGCTGATACGGAGCATAGAGAGAGAGAGCTTCGGTCCGGGGGGCTTGGCCTCCTGTCCTCACAACTCTTATTAATCCCGGTACCGGACAATTGTTATTTGTTCCTACTCGGAACCGAGTTTGAACCCTGCCACTGTGCTATACTTCCCGCCCCGCCCCGCCTACAGTACAGAAAGCGGCGACATGCATTTCCTGAATCGACAAGCAGAACCGAAACTAACATTTCTAAACGAACAATGGCGGACACGGACAATTTGCAAACGAGTTCTGCCTTTTGTAAACTGGATTTATCTATAATTTGTCAATAAATGAGGGCGAAAAACGTCACTTGTCCACCGGACAAGTCAATTGAAAGATCTACTTGTCCGATATTGTAAATAACACGTCCCGGACGGTGGGACGTGTGCTTTTTCGCACACTGAAATGGCCCAAGACTTCACAGGTTTGGTAACGATGCAGCCATCAACGCATCTAAGCGTATTATGGGATGTCATCAAATGCCGTTGGCATGGCGAAAGATCATTCACAAAATAGTTCAAAAGTTTGCAGTTCAAATATTCTGCTGCTTTTCCAAGCCTTTTTACTTTCTTTTCTTCTCTCATCGCACATTCAAGCCCCCAGTGTTCATGTATCATTTCAATCTAAATTCTTCACTTTCTTCTTACACATTACATTTCAGCATAGCATTTTAGTGTCAGCTTTTCAGCATAAAGCATTCCCTCTAGCAATTTCTTCAGGAATTGCATTCTCTAGTTTGTATTAATCTACCAATTATTTCTAAGATAAATCATTAGGTTTAAAACATGGCCGCAAGAAGAGAAACATATTTACTTAATTGTCCCAAAGTCCAAGCAGTTGTCTTTAAATATGTTTTTATGTCACTATCAAACAGAGATGGAGTACTCGAGTCCTGGACTCGGACTCAAGTCGGACTCGAGTGCCGATTTTCGGGACTCGTAACTCGACTGGCGCACTGATTGACGCGACTCGGACTTGGACTCGTGAATTCTCGCATACGCTGACTTGGACTTGGGAATTTTTCCTCCCACGATGACTCGGACTCGACTTGTACATTGACACTAACTTGGACTCGGACTCGAGCAAGTTTTCTCTGGAGTCTGATGTCCTCTATCCTGGCGTGTGCACAGCGAGGCGAGTTCATGTACTAGGCCCCGCTATTCCAGTCTAAAGATGTCTAGAGACTATAGAGACACACCCCGCATCGTGCTGTATGCTTTCACACATTCTGCTTCCACATTGGAAAAGAGCAGCGCAAAATGCTCGTTATGTGTAAAAAAGATTGAACTGAAGGCTCCGTAACACATTACTCTAAGGATCGAGCTCAGACATATAGGCTGTCTTGAACACTATCATCAGAGTAACGTGATCTAATCAATAAATAAAGATTCAGCATAACATGAAAGCACATGGCTACTTAACATGCAGAATGATGTCATTTTGCATGCTAAGTAGCCATGTGCTTTCTGGGGCTAAATCTTTATTAGTAAACCAAAAGTTCCTTCAAAATAAGAGTCCCGATCTTATTACTATCAAAATAAAAGTGCAAAACGAAAACTTTACCATAGGAAAATATTGGCATACAAATATAATCACTTCTCTAAAAGGTAACTCATTTTAAATATAGTTTATTTATATATAATAATAATATTAATATTAGTAATAAGCTTTATATTTGTATAGCACCTATTACAAGAATTGTAGCCAAACTCAGTTCAATAGACAGATTAGTATAACATGACAGGATAAAAAGCAATGTAGAGGAGCAGCTAAATTTCAACACATATATCCACGAAGGATAATACATGAAGACTTGTGACTCGGACTTGACTTGGACTCTTCTTAGGTGACTCGGACTTGGACTCGAACACAGGTAATGATGACTCGGACACTTCTTGGGTGACTCGGACTTGGACTCGAACACAGGTAATGATGACTCGGACTCGACTCGGACACTTCTTGGGTGACTCGGACTTGGACTCGAACACAGGTAATGATGACTCGGACTCGACTCGGACACTTCTTGGGTGACTCGGACTTGGACTCGAACACAGGTAATGATGACTCGGACTCGACTCGGACACTCCTTGTGTGACTCGGACTCGACTACGACTCTCCCTTGGTGACTCAGACTTGGACTCGGACTCGAAGAGTGGTGACTCGAGAGTGACTTGGACTCATAAATTGGTGACTTGACTACAACACTGCTATCAAACCTCCAACTCTCCAAAACTGCATCGACATTTTAATACAAAGATAAATGTATTTTTGTTTTACATGTTTTTATTAACACCAAAACTAAATCTTTATGTTTTGTATCTTTACCTGCACATTTTGTAACTTTAGAAATGTAATTTAAAGGGGCCCTATTCTTCTGATTTGCAGGTTCATATCAGTATGGAATGTCTCTCCTGTGACATGTCTCCATGCTTTAATGTTCAAAAAGCTCTTTATTTTTCTCATACTGCCTGTGCTGCAGCACCTCTTTTCAAAATAATATGTCCTCTTTAATGAGAGGCAGGTTTTCCTATAATAAAAGCTCTGAGCAGAGGACATGTGTGTTCTCTTTCACTGCATTTGATATTGGGGTAAGATCACACTAGTTTACATGTAACTATTGATTGTAGCAGAGTAAAAGTAACCCTCCTAACCCTGGTTATATCCTAATCTCACGGTACCATCAAGGCGTCTTCCTCATGTCAAACGCATTTTGCCTCCATGTGTGACGGCTGGAGAGGAGCTCAGAGGAGGTGGAGGATAACATGACCCCCTTTCAGCGTCAGCAATAACAAAATGTCTTCAATTTGTAAGGTTTCGCCATCACCTCTCCACCGTGGTGAGGAACACACACACTCCTTGTCACACGCTGCAGATTGTAGCCTTAGTGGGACAATGGGCTCTTTTGTGGGAGCTAGCAGAGAGAGGCAGGCCGCTAGGCGTGTTGGCTGCGTGTGTGAGTGTGTGTTAGTGTATGTGTGTGTGTTTGTGTTTGTGTGTGTGTGTGGACATGGGGGATAATAGCGCTACATGCCCAGAGCTGCCATCATTTCTCTGGGAGTGTGAAAAAGAGGGAAAGGCAGCGACACGTACACACACAGCATCGCTATCACACTGAGCCATATGCTGACCCCAGCCTCAGTGCAGCTATCTCTGCCAATCAACTACTAGAGGCGATGTCCACACACACACACACACACACACACACACACACACACACACACACACACACACACACACACACACACACACACACACACACACACACACACACACACACACACACACACACACACACACACACACACACACACACACACACACACACACACACACACACACACACACACACACACACACACACACACACACACACACACACACACACACACACACACACACACACACACACACACACACACACACACACAGGTCACAAACTTTGATTGCACTTTAACTCGGGGAAAAAGTAGATCTTAAGTAGAAATATGTTCATATGGATACAAAAATTACCCACTTCAGTCAATGTTGTCGTCGTCCTTAACACTCCTTAAATACTTGACTCATTGTATTATTGTAAAAATATCTTATCTTCTATCGTTTTCCTACTCAAGAGCCTGGATATTGCTACTTAATTAGTCAGGCATCATTGTGCGATTAGTTGAAAAATACAAAGTACTAGTTTTACATGTTACTTTTTGTACAGTTCATTTTGAACATTTCTGATAAATAAAGCAGCTGTCCTTAGCGTTACAATGTTATTTAACAATTTGCAGATTTTTCATATAACTTTGTGATTATTCACGATAATTACTTTAAATTAAAAAGTGCTATTATTGTATTTTCTCAGGTTTTTTGTCTTTGTGTGTTTAAATGATTGCAATCAGTTGATAAAACATACACACGCATTAAAACTCCATTAAGTACTGTATCATGATTCCATTCTGTATCATATCATTAGCTACCCAATGATTCACACCCCTACTGAATCCGACCAATCAGCATGTACTTCCTATAATTAGCCTGTTATGTTATTGACTATGCTTTGAAATGCATACTCTTGCATCAACTCGCTATACTTCCTGATGTCTTTTCTGTCAACCTTCTAATTAGAAAATAAGCCTTAAAAATGTAGTCAGAAGTAAACAGTGCCTTATTTTCAGCTGCTGATAAAAGCACAAATGTGTGTCAGTATCATGTTAATGAAAACTAAAATTAAAAAATAATAATTATGTTGAGTACATACTGTACATGTTCTTGTCTTACTGCACACTTTTAGGCTTGATATTTCTCTTAAAATTCTCCCTTAGGGTCCACTCCATGTAACTCTTTTTTAGGTGTTAAGATGGAACTTAACATTTTCCAGAGTGAGGGGTGAAACCAATATATCACTCCTTACTCTCATCTGCTCTGATCTACAAAGAGGGGCTGAGCCCACTCTGGGGGGCTGCAGGAGGAACCCATCGCTCTCTGCACTCACCAAAATGATACTGCACCATTTGCATCGCTATTGCAACAAAAAGCTCGATCTGGAGTGCAGGCTGACTGTCCATAGAAGCGATATCTGGCTTCTTTAGTCGAGAAAATAACTCGTTTAATAATTCAAAGATCGATTTTTGGAAGTTGTGGATCGCTGGTAGTGGGATAAGAATCTCCATTATTACACGATTAGATCTTCTCCACCCAACCCTAAAAGACTGCTGCAGTAATTAAGTATGTAGGTCAACCGGGAAGTTATTATTGGATGGTGTGATGGCAAACACCGGTTTATGATAGTTACATTTGTTTATGATTTGTGTAACGTAATTGCAATTGATTGAATAAAGAAGCCAACGTTAGGCTGTAAAAGAACTACATCACAGTAACATAACTTCCCGTTACCACCGCTAAGCTAATGGCGGATCAGCTTATTACAGGCCTTCGACCTAGAACATGATCAAAGATGCGTTGACTAAGACGAGGAAACCTGGATCTGGTCAAATGCTCATTCCTGTCCCCCTCTATAGGAGACAGCAGAGGGGAGGGAAGTTTTACAGACCTTTGTGTGTATATGTGCGAGGCTTATATGGATTGGGGCTGTGTGCGCGTGTGTTAGTGTATGTGTGTGTGTTCGTGTGTGTGTATGTGTGTGTATGTTTGTGTTTGTGTATGTATGTGTGTATGTGTGTGTGTATGTTTGTGTATGTTTGTGTATGTTTGTGTATGTATGTGTGTATGTGTGTGTGTGTGTGTGTGTGTGTATGTGTGGTGTGTGTGTGTGTTTGTGTATGTGTGTGTATGTTTGTGTTTGTGTATGTATGTGTGTGTGTATGTTTGTGTGTTTGTATGTTTGTGTGTGTGTATGTTTGTATGTGTGTGTGTGTGTGTGTGTTTGTCTGTGTGTGTGTGTGTGTGTGTGTGTGTGTGTGTGTGTGTGTGTGTGTGTGTGTGTGTGTGTGTGTGTGTGTGTGTGTGTGTGTGTGTGTGTGTGTGTGTGTGTGTGTGTGTGTGTGTGTGTGTGTGTGTGTGTGAGTGAGTCTTGGATTGTTTTTCTTGCTGCAATGAGCTGATATGTGAGATAGAGCTGTGCTTACACACAGCTGCCCCAGTAGCCTGGCACTATGTTTGTGTGTGTGTGTGTGTGTGTGTGTGTGTGTGTGTGTGTGTGTGTGTGTGTGTGTGTGTGTGTGTGTGTGTGTGTGTGTGTGTGTGTGTGTGTGTGTGTGTGTGAGTAAGTTGCTGGATGGCTCTAGCCATGGTGAATGAAAGATCAGAGAGAGAGAGGAGGCAGATGGACTACCCTGAGGGCCAGGAGACAGAGAGGGAGAGGAAGACAGACGTAGATAGACAGAGAAAGAAAGAAGAGTAAAATGCCAGTTAACCGCTGACACGCTGAGCCCTGCCAGCCTTCTCCCCCCCCTCCCCCCCTCTGTGTCAGCCCCTATGTGAGGATGCTTGATGTCACAGTGCAGCAATCATACGGGCATCAAACCCCTATGTGCAGTATGTGTGATAATCTCCAGGAATATTTGATGAAATAAAAGCTATTAAGGGATATTGGATTTCTACCAGATATTATATTATATTTGTTCCACCTAACTGCGAAGGTCATCATATCTCTGCTTTAGTTGAATTACATTATTATGATGCGTTCCATGACTTAGAACAGATGCTTTAGAGACTGTTGCTCAAAATGCAAGATTCTATGCTTTTATTATCCCTGTTAATAGTGCACGCAATGCCAATGAAACTCTTACATCCCAGGCCCTACAACAGTACAACAATCAATATACTTAACATTCCAAATAAATAAGTGATGTAAGAAATACTCTTTACAAAGCAAATATACACCCCATCATGTTTCACGTTAACCCAACCGCTGGGCTTTTCTTTACTTGTATTCAAAATCTCTGTTTCTTTTGGGATGCTTTTATGTTTTTTTAGTACCCCCCCCCCCCCCCCCCCCAAACTTTACTGATATTTCATTGTCTTATCCTTCATCAACTCTTATAACTTTAGTATTGACTGTTAAGGATTGTAATGACATCATGATGTCAGAGCAGCGAGGAGAACGGGTCGAGAAATCTGAACAAAGAGGAAAGGCAGACCGCGATGGAGGGAGATAAAGGAGTTAGAGAGACAGGAGAGAAAATACAGGGAAGGAATTAGTGAGGGGGAAAAGGAGAAACGACGATAAGGGGGGCCGAGCGATACCAAGAGATGGATGCAAAGACAGAGAGGCAGGACTGGAGGGACAGAAGAGAGAAAAGAAACGAGGAGTGACAAAGTGTGTGTGTGTGTGTGTGTGTGTGTGCGCGCGCGTGCGTGTGGGGAGAGAGGTGTGTGTCGCAGACAGATGGAGAGTCAATAATGACTGATTACTGTAATTCAGCCTGTCACAGTCATCGACCTGCTGCTACTACCAATCAATACACACCAGGACACCGGCAGACACACACAAATACCCGAACAGGCCTGCGCAGCACATGTGTCACCGGGCGGGCGGACACACACACACACACACACACACACACACACACACACACACACACACACACACACACACACACACACACACACACACACACACACACACACACACACACACACACACACACACACACACACACACACACACACACACACACACACACACACACACACACACACACACACACACACACACACACACACACACACACACACACACACACACACACACACACACACACACACACACACACACACACACACACACACACACACACACACACACACACTGTAAAAACCCATTTTATTGAAATCTCCAAAAAACTCCTAAGAGCTTGTGCCTCTTCGGGGGTGCTAACACTTGACCATACACTTTATCGTTTACTTTCTCCATCTTTATATGTAGATATGACTTTTCTGCGTTAATCTCCGTCACGTTGTTTCCAGAGCAACAACAACTTCCTGTCAACAGTGCTAACTCTCCTTCAAAATAAAAGCATGTCCATACAAAATAGGAAGCCAAGCCAAATTACACTTAAGACATATACACGGGCCGAATATCCGCTGCTGATTACTACCGAATATCCGGAGCCCGGAAAATGGTATTCGGGACCACACACACACACACACACACACACACACACACACCGACACACACACACACAGACACACCGACACACACACACGGAGCCCCACACTGAGCCGAACAATCTCTCCGTGTCGCCGGGTGGACGTGGCAGAGCAAAATGGCTTCTTCAATCCACTTCTCTCCTCTCCTCTCCTCTCCCCCCCCCCCCCCAACACCCAGCGTCACCTCCACTACTTATATTATCTTTTTGAAGAAGGAGAAAGGGGGGAGAAAAGGGAGGGAGGAAAACAGGAGCCAAAGTAGAGAAAAGACGAAGGAGTGGTGGAACAAAGTGAAGAAGGACAAAAGAAAGAGAGGACAGGAAGGAGGTAGGAGAATGAATATGAGATACAGAGGAAATAAGGATAGGAAGACTTTTGATTTAGTCACAGTTTTCTGTCTATCTGCTGTAAGTTCTAAATAAAGCCCCCTGAAAAAAAATGATGGAAGAAATGTAAAGTAAATAGACTTGCTGAGTACGTGTTTGTGACGACAGGTTTTTTTTATAAAAATAAAAAATTGTTATTATGTATGTATGTATGTTTTTAAGAGGATCTGTACCAAACAAGGATTTCATATTAAGTTGGTGGAATACCATGTGTAGTTTTTACCATGGACAGGCACGAAGACACGAATACAAGTCGTGTATTTGGATTTGAGGAGCAGGAATTAGGGGGAAGGAGAAAAGAACAGGCGGGCAGACAGGAAGAAAGTACCATTAGGACATCTAATTGCTTTAAGTGCTGCTTAGAAGAAATTCCAACGATCAGCGAGAAGCTCAGCTCGCCTCAACAGGGGACACTCTCTCTCTGTGTGTGTGTGTGTGTGTGTGTGTGTGTGTGTGTGTGTGTGTGTGTGTGTGTGTGTGTGTGTGTGTGTGTGTGTGTGTGTGTGTGTGTGTGTGTGTGTGTGTGTGTGTGTGTGTGTGTGTGTGTGTGTGTGTGTGTGTGTGTGTGTGTGTGTGTGTGTGCGCGCAATTCTGCATGTGCATGACAGTGCCTCTGTGGAGCGATCAGGTGTAATCGTCTGTTCGCGC
Source organism: Pseudochaenichthys georgianus (assembly GCF_902827115.2). Classification (NCBI taxonomy): domain Eukaryota; kingdom Metazoa; phylum Chordata; class Actinopteri; order Perciformes; family Channichthyidae; genus Pseudochaenichthys; species Pseudochaenichthys georgianus. The sequence continues at coordinate 29,895,399 of NC_047524.1, read as the reverse complement.
TTCTAGGATAAAGAGTGTGTAGAAGTGTGGACGTGTGTGTGTGCTTTCGAGAGCAGAGAGCAAAGCCCCCTCGTTTAGAAGCCGCGCTAGGGAGGAGAGTCATCGATAAGTATTGACCGTCTGGCTTTTTCATACCAAACTACCATCACATCGGATCAAGCAGACAGACTGCACACACACGCACACACACACACACACCTGTCTGTCCATTTCTCTTTCTCTCCTGCACACACAGATGCATACACACTTGATATATGGCACTTCAGAGCCGACTAAATACAGCTCCATCAAACTAGCACTTATACTCTGAAAGCCCGACCCCACTGGACATTGATTTGTTATTCTTAACACTCGAGCTGAGTGAGAGGCGACACTCTCGCTAGGACTTCAGCACAATGGCACAGGTATATCCAAGTTTAAACCTCGAAACAACCCACTTTTAAAGAGTTGACCGTGAGGCCTGAAATAGAAAGAAAAGTGCGACCTACCTTTGGCGTCTAGCTTTGTTTTTGCTCAGTCGGGCTTAGAAAGGATACAAGTTCTGGTAGAGTGGAATCAGTGATTTGAGAGCTCGACTGGCGTTGATGGCTGTGGCCCGGACCATGGTGGGCAAGATGTTCATGTCCACTACGGCACCGTCAAACAGTGGACCGAAGAATGGCACCTCGAGACACAAAGAGAAGTCGTGAAATAGTTATTAAAGCAGGAACAATAGATCAGCTGGGTTTGGTCGTCCGAGTGCGGGCAGATGATCGCACACTCGCACGTACTCTTCTGCACACAGAGCACCAGAGGGAAATCTTGCACAAACTATACTATTTAATACAACGTTTAGCTAGGTCGCTACCATACATTCTCTCTTCATCCGAACGCTAGCTTTCATCAAAAGCGATGGGATTTCCCCATTGGTTTTATTGACACTCATGTCTGAAGCTTTGAAGCAATCGGCAGAACTTAAAAGCCAACGTAAGGATTGTAGACACTTACATCGCGGCCGCACGGCTGTGCATCACCAACGCTAAGCTAAAGGCGGACTTATGCGGCGATTATTTAGTCACTTGTTAGCAACAGCCACTTCTGTGACACGTAGAAGCTTCAGACGGGGTGTTTACGGACATATTTGATGTTGTCGGAAGAACACGAGTTACTCTCTTGAGCTCGAGTTAACCCCAGACCTTATTTCAGGTTTCTAACCATAAACGGGTTTGAAATAAGGCTAACATGAAGTGTTTAAAAGTGTTTTAGGACTCATTATTAGACCCCTCTGTTGGCTCGGCCTAAAACAGGTCCTAGCTTTCCTTTTGCTGCCTCATGTTGGCCTGTCTCTGTGTTCACAAACTGACATCCATTGAAAAGTTTGATCTCATTTGGACCAATGCGACTGCAGATTAACTCCATGCCAGATATGTTGTGTTCCACTAATGGAAGGCCCGATACGAGATGAATAAATCCTCGTTTTTGTTATCTTTGGCGTCATCTTACTGTAACGGAGTCTGGAGGGACAATTAAGTGAGATTCAATTCTCCTCTGTTTGGAAGAGACTCACCTGAAGGAGATCTGCACTCTTCGGAGTGAGCTTGTCCAGTTCATAACGAATCTACTGCCAATACAAGTCTCCTGAAGAACTGCAATTCTAGATATGTTCATGAATAATCTTTAAGAGCCACTAGGTTTTAGTCAACCAACCTCGACAAGTCAAATGTAATTCCAGTCATTGCTTGTCTAGCAAAGAGAATAATGTTAAGCCTTTTTATTGAATTCATTCTCAGACCAGGTCTCTTAGCCATGCACTCGATGACCGAACGCAGTGCTTTCAGGACGACCACACAAAGAATATCTCATCCAACTGCTTTTTTTGATAATTCAATAGTTTTTGTAGAATGAATGAAACAGAATGAGGTTATGTTATTAGTGCTGTGGTATCTATGTCATACAGAAAAATCAGCATTTGATTGTGTTAGGTCTCGTTTGAAATAGAATTATGCCATCAGTGCTGTGGTATTAATGTCTGTGTTTACACTGATACATTAACCAGAGCAGCACAACGCAGTGGAACACTCTTTAGGATTGTTTCGTCAAGCTGGATGCATCTGTAATGTCTGCGACAGAACATTCAAGTATGGAGCAAAACACTGGGCAACTCAATTCTTATTTCATTATTGCTTGGAAAAGCTATGGTCCCCTAATAAGAAGACAAGGCTTGTCTTTTCTTATCAAGTTGGATTTTGATGACTTAGTTCCCAGGGCAGAAGTGTGACAGCCACAAATACTGCAACACTAATCTGTCTCACCTCCTCCTCTTTGCTGAACTCTGTAGTAGCTCAGTAAGCACAGATCCCACAATAAGCACAGAGCGCTAACTCGGACACACCCCCAATGTACCAACAAAAATAAAGAGCACTCACTCTGAGCTGAGAAAAATTACCAAACTGCTTACTGACTGAAACTCTATATGATATCCATGTTAATCTGCAGTTGAAATTATGTTATTGAGTGTTCATTTCTAATTTATATAATTATTGTTTAATTTGGATGACTGATTGGTCTCTCTTCATGTGTTGTTCTGTTTAGAAAACATAGTGGCCGTAATAAAACTGGCTTACAGTATGAGCAGAAATAATTGTGGTTCAGAATGACGAACACACGTTTTAGCAGGTATAATGTGTGCCATGTTCATTATCTTGGTTTACAGAGTCAGCTTGCACTTCAAAACGCAAAAACCTAAAGTTCTGCATAAATGTTCTGCACACTGAAAAAAGAAAGAAATCTCATTTTTTTGTCACCAAAAATGAAGAGGTGATTGTTTGTTTGGTACATTTGTCTCGTCTTATATTTTTTTAATTTAATCGTTTATTTGAACCGGGACAATGCACATTAATGAACATTTTAAACAAAATAATGCTTTGAAATGTAAATTAGCCGGATTTTAGCTTTCCATCCGTAGTCCCGTCACATACAACATTTATGAACATAACATTTATATACATGGCAAACAGAAATACAGGATATGCAGAAAGAGCATGAGCAGCATACAATATCAATATTGCATGTTGATACAGTCACAGTAAGTGACATATTTAGTACATTTTTCAAAATTAGTACCGATTAGGCCTTAACACAAAGTACCGCCACCCGATAATCTTGATCTTGCAATTCATCCTGAAAGCGGGTGTACAACATTTTGTGAATATCCATACAATAGTTGTTGGCATATTTCCCTAAAGACCATAAATGTGATGGTGGCATGAGAGGAGTACTCAGTGGGGATCATACTCTGGGGATCATGAATGATTGGAGCAAGTTTCATAAAAAGCCATCTAATAGATGCAGGAGTGCCATCAGTAGAGCTGTGTTACTGTGCGATGGCATTACACTGATTGGCCAATGAGTCACAATTACTGCAACAGGTGACGAGGGTCGTTTCCCCTGATTAGCCCAGAGGGGGACGGCATTATCATCCTGGGTTTTAATGACACATTTAAACGTCCTGCAGGAACTTTGTCCCAATGTTAAAGTATTCAGGGAACACTGACGAAACTAAACGCATTCTTACCTCAGGTTTTTTCAGTATGTGGATGGAGTACATGTGGTTCTTCATGGGGTAGATGACGATTAGCACGTCTCCGAACTCAGTGGGGATGATCCCTCGCCGGTAGTCTCTAGAATGTTCCGACCAAACGATGTGGACCTCGTCATTACCCAGGTGTCTTAGCTGCAGGGAGACAAGAGGGATTACACCTGAATCAAAACTGGAATAAACATCTGTTGCAGTTTAAACAACACAAACTCAGTCAACAACAACCACACACACTCAGGGCCCGGTACAATGAGCCTGATATTCATCATAAACCCAAGGGTTTGTATCTTGTGTGTGTACGGGCTGTAAAGGTGGCCCTGGGGGTGATGGAGTGAAGATGGAGAGTGGACACGAAGACCTAGTGAAGCCCCGGAAAGATGGAGTATGGGCTGGAAGACAGATGGAATCAAATCTGGTGCTGTGCGATTCTGTGTGTGTGTGTGTGTGTGTGTGTGTGTGTGTGTGTGTGTGTGTGTGTGTGTGTGTGTGTGTGTTTCACAATTGCTCAGTGGGCTACAGTAAGGGCCGCTGACAGCTCTGTCATTAACCTTGATGTCTGGCAACACACACACAAACAAACACACACACACACACACACTTCTCTCTACTTGTCTGAGTTGTCTCACACCTTCAGATGTCTGTTGCTTTCGGTCAAGAGACAAAAACATTTTCTTTTTTGATGAATATTGCAATCAGTTGTGTGTTTTTTTACCTGTGAAGATTTTTTACTCTTAAAGCTTTTTTGTATTCCCTGGGATATAGTCATTGGCTGTGTCCATTTGTAAAATGGGTGTAATAACAGTGAAATGTTGTTATATGTTGTATGATATTGTTAGATATACCTAATTGCTGCAGGTCTCCCTTGAGAAAAGAGATCTATGATCTCAATGGGACCAATCTGGATAAATAAAGGTTTGAAATGAAATGTGGGTGCAATAAGGGTGTAGTAGTGGAGAAACATGGGTGTAATACGGGTGTAATAACTATGTACCATTGGTGTAATAACAGAGTAATAGGGGTGTAATAAGTGTGTAATAGGGCTGTAGTAATGTGTGATGTTGGTGTAATAGCAGTGTATTATGGGTGTAATGTAGAAAATAGCCATTATTTAATGTTTGAGTGATGCCGATTAGGGATGATGAAGTATGGTTTGCATACATATTTCTTTCGACGGTGAACCACACCATTGTATTACATGTTTGTAATGTTTTATTTCCACGCATGCAACTCAACTAATTGCCATATACAGCAAATCTGAGGTTGATTTAAAGCAAAAACTGTTGGAGATATTTTGGTTCCATTACATGTTCAACAAGTGGAAAAGAACGTGTTCATTTGTGTCTGTAGATTTCTCATCAGATAATGCTGCATTTGCACAAAATAATTGTCTTAATGTAATCAAATGCGTAAGTATCAAGGTGACGTCTATTCGTTAAAATGATTCACATGGTGAATTAGTTAATCATCATGTTTGGAAGTGCCATAATGACACTACTTGAACTTTAAATGTAGTAATTGCTTTAATTAACCTGACTTCACCTTGACTAATGATCAGTGGCGAACCGTGTCTATCACAACTGGACCTTCTGTAGACACACAGGCATGAATTGCTTCGTCGCATTCATCTAGAATAGATCCTCTGTCTCGAGCCAGTTAATTGGCCTTCTAGAATACCCTGGAACCGAGGGAAACTCTGAAAGAATACGCCCATTGGCTACAAATCAATATATGATTGGTTGATCAAACTGTCAGTCCAAATGTACGCTCTCATTCAGTGCAGCGGCCAGGGCATTCGATCAAGGATGTAGAATACCTTGGTTGAAGGATATTCTACCCAGAGACCCAGAACAAGATCTGATTGGTTGCTTTCTTTTCTAACACAAAACCACTAAAATGCGTAGTGCATGGTCCGAGAAGGACAAACAAATCAACGTAATACTGTAATATTACAGATCAACAGCAGAGATACGATTCTCTTTTATTCATTTTATATACATTTTATTTATATAATTAAATCGATTTTTTTGTTTGTGTTATCTTAGTGTTCCAGGGTATTCTCTGAATACCTTGAAGGCCCTGACGGTTCGCCACTGCTAATGATACAGATTAGGCAAAGTCGGAAATATGTAAGGGAAAACATGTGTATTTATTACGGAACAGGATTAGGGCCACATTTTGTTTTGAGATCTGACCAAAAGAGACTTTGAGTTCTGAGATTAAAGTTAGAATTTTGGGGGAATAAATCAGAATTTAGAGATTAAAATCATAATTCTGAGAATTAGTGAAAATACATTTCAGAATTATGACTTTAATGTCAGAATCTTCTGACAATTGGCCTTTTTTTTTTTAATTGAACTATTCATAACTTTTATCCATGTATTTTTTCTTTTAATGTTTATTTTATTAGCTTTTCTTTTTAATGACTGATTTTAAATGCCATTTACTTAATGTCTTTCATTTTTTGTAAAGCACTTTGAATTGCCTTGTGTTGAAAAGTGCTATATAAATAAACTTGCCTTGCCTTGCCTTTATCTTCTTCTGTAATTTATCAAGTCCTTCTTAAAGTGATCAATCCTTTAGCTGCACTTCCCCCTGACAGTGTTTCACATTTCATCTGGTAGTTGAAGGGCTCTGCACATATCAAGGCAAGGCAAGGCAAGTTTATTTATATAGCACTTTTCAACACAAGGCAATTCAAAGTGCTTTACAAAAAATGAAAGACATTAAGCATTAAAAAAGAAAAGCTAATAAAATAAACATTAAAAGAAAAAATACATGGATAAAAGTTACAGTGCAGTTTAAGATATGAATAGTTCAATTAAAAGCAGCGACAAAAAGAAAAGTCTTCAGCCTGGATTTAAAAGTAGTAAGAGTTGCAGCGGACCTGCAGGTTTCTGGGAGTTTGTTCCAGATATTTGGAGCATAATAACTGAACGCTGCTTTACCATGTTTAGTTCTGACTCTGGGGACAGAAAGCTGACCAGTCCCTGAAGACCTGAGAGATCTGGATGGTTCATCATTTAGCAGGAGGTCAGTAATGTATTTTGGGCCTAAACCATTCAGTGCTTTATAAACCAGCAGCAATATTTTGAAATCTATTCTTTGACACACAGGAAGCCAGTGTAAAGACTTCAGAACTGGAGTGATGTGATCCACTTTCTTAGTGTTAGTGAGGACTCGAGCAGCGGCGTTCTGAATCAGCTGCAGCTTTCTAATAGATTTTTTAGTGAGACCTGTGAAGACACCATTGCAGTAGTCGAGTCTACTGAAGATAAAGGCATGGACACGTTTTTCCAAATCCTGCTGTGACATTAATCTTTTAATCCTAGATATATTCTTTAGGTGATAGTAGGCTGATTTAGTAACTGTTTTAATGTGACTGTTGAAACTCAGGTCAGAGTCCATGACTACACCTAGATTTCTGGCTTTATCTGTTGTTTTGAACATTGCACACTAAAGCTCAGCGCTAACTTTTATACGTTCTGACTTGGCTCCAAAAACCATTACCTCAGTTTTATCTTTGTTTAATTGGAGAAAGTTCTGACACATACAGTCATTGATTTGTTCAATGCACTTACTCAGTGTTTGAATTGGAGCATAGTCTCCTGGTGAAATTGTTACGTAAATGTGTGTGTCATCTGCATAGCTATGGTAACTTATTTTGTTGTTCTTCATTATCTGAGCCAGTGGTAGCATGTAGACGTTAAAGAGAAGAGGCCCCAAGATGTAGCCTTGAGGAACCCCACATGTCATATTTGTCAACTCAGATGTGTATTTACCTATAGAAACAAAGTTGTTTCTGTCCTTTAGGTAGGATTCAAACCAATTTAGAACTGTTTCCGAAAGTCCCACCCAGTTTTCCAGTCGGTCTAGTAATATGCTGTGGTCAACAGTGTCAAACGCAGCACTGAGATCTAATAATACTAACACTGAAGTTCTGCCACTGTCTGTGTTTAAGTGGATGTCATTTAAGACCTTTACAAGAGCAGTCTCAGTGCTGTGGTTTGGACGAAAGCCTGACTGGAACACATCGAAACAGTTATTTAAATGCAAGAAATTACTCAACTGTTGAAAAACAACTTTTTCAATGATTTTACCTAGAAATGGGAGGTTTGATATGGGCCTGTAATTGTTCATTACTGAAGCATCTAGATTATTCTTTTTTAAGAGCGGTTTAATGACTGCAGTTTTCAGGGCCTGTGGAAAAATACCTGAGTGAAGAGATTTGTTTACTATATGAAGTAGTTCTCATTCATAACACTCCGTTCGATGTCTCACTATGGGATGCGCCTCATCGCGGAGCAAACAGAAGCAATCTCATTACGCCAATCCTGATTGGCTGGTGATCTTGACATCAGCGTCAGGGGAAATCACCCCCTATAAAGTAGCTTGCGCCACAACGCATGCGTCATTCAAACACCTCTTCTCGCTTCAGAGGACATCTCTACAGTAGCCGGGCAAGCTTCACTGTCCACAGACTGAACCCAAATACCCATTTCGGTCGACGGGCGCTCGCCGGCTACTCCTTCTGCTTCGCAGGAAGACGGTAGTACTAACGCTGTTAGTATTTAAAATCGACCTCGCCCTTTTCTTCCTGGGAAAGTAAAGTAGGTCCGATTTTTTTAAGCTAGCAGCACACCTGTTGCTAGCTCGTTCCCTCTCTACCGACACCACGGTAGCGAGGACGTTTTTTCTTTTCTCCTCTCCACGGAGGGGAAAAGGATTAAAAAGGAGCATACTGCCACACCAGTCAGTATTCTCCGGGAATAAAAGACCCACACCGTCCTTTTTCTCCGGATTAAGGACAAGGTGGTAATATCTTTTTCTCCCGTCCCACCTGTCGAGAGCGGGCCCTCTCCACGCCACGAGGCGACCAAGATGGACGCCCCTCTCCCTCACACCAGAGGAGTCAGGGTCTCGGTGGCTCGACAGGTCTGTTCGTCCTGCCTCGGGCTGGAACACGCCCGAGGCGCGATCGACAACCCCGGCTCATGCGGACATTGTGTCCGCTTCACCGTTAAGAGCCTCCGCCGACGGTTAGCAAGACAAGCTAGCCTGTCGGAACAGGACCCCCCCATGTCCACGGACCCGCCGGCCGGCAGTCAAGACATGGGGGCATCCGCCACAGAGAGTGAACCCCTCTCCGTGTCGGTCTGGGGCTCACTATCTGCTATGGCTATAGAACCGGAATCCCGCGCCCTGGCAGGCCGGGACCCGGTGACGGCAAGACACGCAGGAACGGTTTCCCGCGCTCCACCAAGCTGGGGCTCCCGGTTAGACATCACCATGGTCTCACCCGCGGAGGATGTTCTCGGGCTGGACTACGAGGAGGACGAAGAGGAGGACGCCTTGGCGTTCCTCCTGTCCGAATCGGATGAACAAGAAGAGGACACCTTCATGTCACCGGCTCAGGCTGCAAAGCCTGAGGCAAGTGCTGCTCTCCCGGGCGATAGCGCACCAGCTTTGCCCGGTCTGAGCATGGACCTGCAGGCCGTGTGCAAACGCGCTGCGGTCAGACTCAACGTTCCGTGGCCTGAAATGGCTACGAGGGAAAACACCTTCCCCAAGCAGCGGGCAAAAAGAGGCAACTCCTCCCGGTCTTCCCGTAAATGTTGGATGAAGTGTCGGTCTCGTGGAGAGACCGGCCTGTTACCCCCAACTCTGGCCCTAGCCCGCAACGTACGGGCTGGCGGAGATATATCAGCTGTTGTGCGGGCAGCCATGGCAGCCCCCACCAAGCAGGGACAGATTGTCTCAGAATTTGCAAGCACCTTCGGGTCTGCGGGCTCACTCGACTCGGGGCCTGGCTACATCCTGGGCTTTGTTCAAGGGTGTTTCCATCCAAGACATCTGTGCAGCGGCGAGCTGGTCCTCGCCGCTCACTTTTGTCCGCTTTTACAGGCTAGACGTCTCCGCTCCAAGCGTGGCCCGAGCAGTGCTGGGCATCTTGTTGAGTCGGGACTCTACCTGTTAAATTCTGGTTGATCGGTGATTTTCGCAATACGGGAGCTACAATATCCCATAGTGAGACATCGAACGGAGTGTTATGAATGAGAACTATAGGTTACTTACGTAACCCCAGTCCTCAGAGTAACATGAAGTGAGATGTCTCACCAGACGGCCCTCCTTGCTATGGTGAAGCGAGAAGAGGTGCTTATTTTGAATGATGCATGCGTTGTGGCGCAAGCTACTTATAGGGGGTGATTTCCCCTGACGCTGACATCAAGATCACCAGCCAATCAGGATTGGCGTAATGAGATTGATGCTTCTGTTTGCTCCGCGATGAGGCTCATCTCATAGTGAGACATCTCACTTCATGTTACCTGAGACTGGGGTTACGTAAGTAACCTATAGTTCTGAGGCCATGCAAGGCAAAACATCTTTGAAAAATCCTGTTGGAATAATATCAAGGCAGCAGGAGGAGGATTTCAGAAGTTGTATAATGTCCTCTAGGTTTTTATCATTAATCTGATGGAATTGTGTCATGATGTCTGAATTGATGTTAAGTGGACACAGAGACAATACATTTGCTGTTCCTGATGCAGAGGCACTGACTGCTTGTCTGATTTTTGTCAGTGAAAAAGGAGACAAAATCATTGCACGCCCTGGTGGATAGACATTCAGAGGCTACTGACACTGGGGGGTTAGTTAGTCTGTCGACGGTAGCAAACAAGGCACGTGCGTTGTTTTTGTTTTTGGTAATGATGTCAGAGAAGAACGATTGTCGTGCGTTTTTCAATTCCAAATTATAAAGGCCAAGTCTCTCTGTATAAATGTCAAAGTGAACCTGGAGATTTGTTTTTCGCCACCTGCGTTCAGCTTTTCGACATTCTCTTTTTTCTGTTTTCACGGTCATGGCCTTTCTCCATGGAGATATTTTCTTCCCAGTCACTTCCTTTACCTTAATTGGAGCAATGGCATCTATAACATTTTTAATTTTTGAATTAAAATGATCTACTAGCTCATTTACTGAGATGTTAGCAGGGGCAAGTGTGGTAGAAAAATTCTGAGTAAACATTTCCCTAGTATTTTCAGTTAAATATCGCTGTGTGGTTACCTCTTTTTGAACATTTGTGTGAACAGAAATAGAGCTCTCAAAGAAAACACAGGAATGGTCAGAGAGTGCAACATCAGTCACCACAACCTTAGAGATATTCAGACCCTTTGAGGTAAATAAGTCCAGAGTGTGCCCCTTATTGTGCGTGGGCTCCGTCACATGCTGAGTCAGTCCATAGCTATCAAGAACACAAAACAGTTCTTTAGCCCCTCTGTCCTGGGGGTTGTCAACATGGATGTTAAAATCACCAACAATGACTAGACGGTCAAAGTCAATACACACTATAGACAGCAGTTCAGTAAAGTCATCAAAAAAGCTTGCACAGTATTTGGGTGGTCTATAGATATTTAGGAACAGAGCTCGAGAGGAGCATTTCAGCTGAAGGGCCACATATTCAAAAGAAGCAAAGTTCCCATAAGATGTCTTCCTGCATTGAAGGGAATCATTGAACAGAATATCAACTCCACCCCCTTTCTTATGCATTCTTTCCTGACTCATAAAACTAAAGTTGGGAGGGGTTGATTCGATAAGAACAGCTGCACTGTTATTTTGTTCAATCCAAGTTTCTGTTAAAAACATAAAACCGAGATTGTGCTCAGTGATAAAATCATTGATTAAAAATGTTTTTCCTGCCAAAGACCTGACATTTAATAAAGCTAGTTTAAGTTCGTTAAACACACTATCAGTCATGTTTTTGTAACAAGCTGTGGCTGACATGGTATCACTGCTAAATTAGATAAACTCACACAAACGTTTGGGCGCTTCCTGTTTCTAAGATGATTCACCGCTCTTAATCTATTACCTATCAACACAGATATCGGCAAAGCTACTGGCAGGCAGGGCCCCGGCATGTCCTGGAAAGAGTTGAGAGTGCCATACGCCCTTGAGCCTGGACCCCACACATATCAGTGAGAGTTTGTTGTGTTTTGTACACACACATTCTTATCAGGCTTCGGAGACTGCAGATGCTTTCTTGAAGGGAGGGGAGGTGGTTGACGTAGGCACGGTGATGGAGACGGGGGAGATGGTGCGGGGGTAGAGGATATGCTGCCAGGATGGGGAGGTGGTTGACGTAGGCGCAGTGATGAAGACGGAGGAGATGGTGCGCGTCTCCGCGACATTTAAAGATATTCTCATTATGACCCTGACGCTGTATTTTTGAATTTCAGAACAATAAAGTGGCACAGTGTGAATAAGGAAAGGTGGAATCTGTTGTCTCTGATCAATATCTCTACATTCTTAAATATTTCAACAATGAAGATTGGGTTGCCGTCATCTTTGATTCCACAATCAGTTGCTGTAATGCAGCTTTAATCCTTTTTCAAGCAGATGTAGTATGAGAGGAAACAGAACACACAGCACAGAGTGAGAGCTGTCTGTGTGTGTGTGTGTGTGTGTGTGTGTGTGTGTGTGTGTGTGTGTGTGTGTGTGTGTGTGTGTGTGTGTGTGTGTGTGTGTGTGTGTGTGTGTGTGTGTGTGTGTGTGTGTGTGTGTGTGTGTGTGTGTGTGTGTGTGTGTGGTAGGAGGATGAATGCATGCCAGTATGGACATGTGTATGTCCGTCACTTTAACCTCTTTGTGGACACATTTGTCAAACTGAGTGTTTGTAAGCCTGTACCATGTGCGAGTGTAATGTGTGTGTGTGTGTGTGTGTGTGTGTGTGTGTGTGTGTGTGTGTGTGTGTGTGTGTGTGTGTGTGTGTGTGTGTGTGTCCAACATTAACGCACATTTATAGCCGCGTGGTTATTTGAGCAGGCCGATGTGAATAAAGCCCTTAGTGGATGTGTGTTTGTGTCAAGTTAAATACAGGTTTATAGTCTGTGTATGTTTGTGCTTGTGCGTGTTTGATGGGGCCATCAGCTGATCAGGGAGACGGATGGTGTCGGACCAGGCGCTGATAATCCAATCAGGAGCCTGCAGCGACGTGATAGGCCGAGAAGCAGGAAGTATGATCTGATTAAAAGGGACATTATGGCCATGTGCAGGGCGCCCAATGCCTGAGGGTTGACAAGTGTACACACACAGAGACACACACACATACACTAACACACAAGTGTCCCCCTAACACACAATCAAAGTGCCTGCCTGGACGCTGATACGACCCGCACCGCGCACAAACACGAATATGATTGCTGCTCAGAGTTATTGGAAACATCGGTGTGCTTTAGAACCGCCAACACAAACAGATAGGTGTGTGTGCAGTCACATATGTTCATTGGATGCACATATAGGGATTGGGAGGCGGAAAACAAAAACACATTGTAAGGGAAGAACATAAGCCAGGTTTCAATACAAGTGCATCGCACATTTTAACGGATGTATGCGGTTATAAAGGATTGGTTCGACGAGATTACCTACGTACTTCAATAGATCCTTTTTTATAAAACAATTGTGGGGGAGAATCGCCCCGGAATTGCTCTGCTTGTTCAGTGAAATCCAGACGCACATATGTCACATACTGTACAGATACGGACATATCACATTTAATCAGCAAGATCAAAAAACCTGACCTCGAAAAACAAATGCCCACCCACTGATTCAGGCCTGCCTCTGGGTCTGTGGAGACGTTTGAGACTTACCTAAATAAATGTTCTATTAGTTCCATACAGTGTTAATTTCGTTTTCTGCCGGGGACGGAGCGTTCAAAAGTATAGTGACACTCTACAAAGCTTGTTTTCCATTAGTGTTTTCGCATAAGCGCGGTAACGAGCAGTCTGTCCAAACATCTGGCCAAAAGGCATCATATTTAGTCGGAGAAAAGCACAATTTTCGACTTCCTTAACTCGTAGCTCTGTTGCCCCAATTACGAGTAACAGAACCTACACACGGTTCCGTCGCGTTGACGCTTGCCAGTGGGCGTGTCTGGCGCTTGGGGTTAACGACCAACAACCAATCACATTAATATTCCGCCCTGGACACACAAAGCACGCGGTTTGATTGGCTTGCGCTTGTACTGGCATATGATTTGATTGGCTGGCGCTTCCGTCAACGCTTCAAAAGTTGAACTTTTCTCAACTTTCACAGCGAGCAACGGAGGCAAAGCGACGCGACGGAACCACAATGCAGTTCGGCAAAGCGTGACGTCACCCCATTCAAAGTGAATGGGAAGCGTCTCCGTTGAAGCTCGCGTAACGCATCCTACACACCGTACAAGCGCTAGCCAATCAAATCGCGTGTTTTGTGTGTCCAGGGCAGGAGATAAATGTGATTGGTTGTTGGTCGTTAACCCCAAGCGCCAGACACGCCCACCGGCAAGCGTCAACGCGACGTGCCGTGTGTAGGTTGTGTAACGTTATCACATCAGGTGCGCAGAGGTGGGAGAAGTACTCAGATCTTGTAGTTAAGTAAAAAAGTACCAGATTGTAGGAATATTCTGTTACAGTAAAAGTACTGCATTCAAAATGTTACTCAAGTAAAAGTAGACATTTTAGCATCAAAATATAGGTAAAGTACCAAAAGTAATTATTGTGCAGATTGGTCCATTTCAGAATAATATATATGATATGTTTTATAATGATTGGTCATTAAAGTGTTCTCAAAGCTGGTAAAGGTGCAGCTAGTTTGAATGACACTGGGTGTTTCTCAATGTCGAGTACGCTTGCTTGGTAGCACGTCTTCCGAGCGTCTTGCTTCAGAAGCGAGGCAAGAATACTTCCTGGCATTCGGAAAACGAAGAATGGAACAGCAAGTGTGCAGGTGTGCGTCATATGAGAGGCCCCGCCTTACATTTTCCGCCCAAGATTTGGGGATATTGGTCCGTGTGCAAAGCATTGTGGGGATTTTAAGACCGGAGTCTACACATGTGCAGCCTCGAAATGTATCCAAACGAAGTACGCCGGGCTCGGTAGAATTCCAAGTATGCTGGACATTTGAACAGTACTTCAGTATGCTTGAAATATTGGCTCTGCAGCAGCTTTACTCGACATTGAGAAAAACCCTGCAGGGTAGCTTGTGAATTTACTCCAGGTGGAACTCGAGTCTGATTTATCACTTGATTAGATTTCACATCATTCATCCACATCTGTAAAGTAACTAAAGGGATTAAATACATGTAGTGGAGTAAAAGTACATCATTTACCTCTGAAGTGTAGTGGCGTAGAAGTACCAAGTAGCAAAACATTTAAATACTCCAGTAAAGTACAAGAACCTACAGTACAATATAATAACATAATTATATATATATTTAACATTTAAATAAAGCAATGTTAATTCGGTTTACATTTGTTTAGTATCTTCTTCTTTTTTTTTAAATAACAAAAAATACCGATAAGAATACCGTTAAAGTACCGGATCGATAAGAGTAGTAGCACCGTTAAAACCTTAACGATACCCATCCCTAGATATTACACAAGTAAAGTGTTGAGAGTGAAATGTTGCTTTACGAATTTCAACACTTGATGCTGTCACCGTGATTCCAATTTCAGAAACCTGTATTTGCCTAACTGAATTGGTTTGAAGAGAGAAAACATTTTGACTAGAAGTAGACGAAAATGTAATGATTTTTCATCGACTAAAACTGGACTAAAACTATGAAGGATAAAAAGGACTACAATGTGACTAAAACTAATAACCATTTTCATCTAAAGACTAAGACTAAATCTAAAATAGCTGCCCAAATTAACACTGGTTCCATATCTTACAGGCTATTGCGCATTTTTGGCAATACATTCATAAACATAAATATAATTAATTCGGATTGTATCCTGTGGGGAAGACATCTCATTTGATGGCTGGAACATCAAGATCTTCTAGCAGCAAGCAAAAAGATTTCACAAGGAATTGGCTGAAATTAGAGACACCCACCTTCCATTGAGGAATGGAATTAAATGATATATAAAATATGTATATAATATGGAAAGAAAGTCTTCCTTTAATTGTTAAAGCCGTTTCTAGTGCACTTTAGCGAATTCGCGGTACATTTTTGTTGATGCGTATATCAGTTTGTGTCCACTAGGTTTTCACTCAGGTTTTTAAAAGTGCAATTTGATAATCCATATAAAAGAAAAGTTGGATAAAAGACACCCAGAGAGACAAGAAGCATGGAGGAGTATTTGTACTAATAACCGTGTCTTTGCCACTACAGAGGCTCACTCGACTGCATTTAGAAAGAGGGAAGCACAGCATATGATTGGATCGTCAAATGTAGAGTGCTTGACACAAAGAAGACATATTCATTCAACTGTCAAGCAAATCAGAACATTTTGAAACATCAGTGTGTATAAATGAGTAAATAGCCTTTCCCTTAACTGCACCGAGGATATTAAACCGTGGAAACTTCTATACTTTTCCTGAAAGGTTCTGCGTTACCTTCTTGGTGAGGTTGTGGTCCTGGTCGTGGGGCATGCGGGTGGAGACGTGGTAGATGACCTCTGTGGTGGAGGTGGCGTAGTAAGGCGTGGTCTGGCCCGTGCTGCGGTTCCTCTGGAGGCCTCCCATGAAGCCACAGTGGGTGGTGAGGTCCACCTGAAGGGGAAACGCACACCATCAGGATGTATACAAATATGAACTCCCTTTTTATCTTAGTCCTGTCGTAAGATGTGTTCACGTGACGTGAAGCGAACTCATGCCTCGTGTTAATCATTTGTGTTTACTTGCTTCACTACTCCCCCCTTCACTCGGGCTCAGTTCCTGCTGCTGGTACACTTGTGTGGATGAAAGTGTTCTTACCTCCCAGCCCAGTCCGGAGACAAAGTCCTCGTACGCCTGGCTGCCCGCGGTGTTGGTCAGTATAGAGTGTTTGTCCTCTTGGCCCTCCGCCACATAAAATACAGCTATTTTATGAGTCTCCCGGCTAGAAGGAAAAGAAGGAAACCGATCACTACCGAGAGGACAGCTACGGAATATCAGTTGCAGACAGAGGAATATAATATATATATATTAGGGCTGTCAAACGATTACAAATTTTAATCAGATTAATCACAGCTTAAAAATTAATTAATCATGATTAATCACCATTCGAACTATGTCCAAAATATGCCATTTCTTTATGTATATTGTTGTGGGAATGGAAAGATAAATGAAAGAAGGCGGATATATCAATTTAACATACAGTATCTATGTTTATTATAAAAAATGTCTGCATGTCAAAATGAAAGACAGCCCACACACCTATCAATCATCAAACCGTGGGGTCTCAATTCATTACGTGTTGATTTCTATCAACGGGGGAGTACTTCAGGAAAGTCGACGGGGGGGGGGGGGGGGGGGGAAGCTTTTCCAGAAGGCGGTTAGATCACCGGACGACAGAGTCGGTCTCCGTGTGCACAGACAGGCTGCTGTTAACGTTAAATGTAATGAAATGTACTTTTTAAATATTGGCCATGAGGGTTGTGCAATAGGTCGCCATTGTCAGTATGTGCGTCTGTGTATTGTGTTTGTTCAAACGGTGTATGACTGATGATATGTGTATGTCTCTTAATGTCCACTATGTTTGTATATGTACATGTATGCGGAACTGCAGGACGGAGTCCAGAACAAATTTCCTTACGGGGACAATAAAGTATATCGTATCGTAACGTCGGTCTGTACAACGGAATTGTGCCAAAAAACTACGCCAACCGGCTGCGGATGGAGACTTCTCCCCCCCCCCTTCACTGGAGAACTGCGCTAAAACAGCTGATCACAACGTTCACACTCTGTGGTCACGAAGTACTCCACTAGCCCCCCCCCCCCCATCGACGTTCCTGAAGTACTCCCCCGTTGATAGAAATTAACACGTAATGAATTAAGACCCCACGGTTTGATGATTGATAGGTGTGTGGGCTGTCTTTCATTTTGACACGCAGAAAAATGTTATAATAAACATAGATACTGTATGTTAAATGGATATATCCGCCTTCTTTCATTTATCTTTCCATTCCCACAACAATATACATAAATAAATGGCATATTTTGGACATAGTTCGAATGGTGATTAATAGGGATGTCCCGATCACCTTTTTTTGCTCCTGATCCGATTCCGATCAATTGATTTTGACAATCTGCCGATACCGATTTTTCCCGATCCGATCTTTATGCAATGCATTAAGAGAAAAAAAAGGTAACAGATAACGGCTGGTCATCCAACGCGATGAATTCAGCTATCTTGGCTGTTATTGTGTTGTCTCTGTTCTGGGGCAGTTTCTCTTTCCTTTTGAAAGTCTCTGAAAGTGTCGGTTGTTTCAGTGCCGTTACCTGAGTGGCCGCTGTGTACTCGCCGTGTTGTTGTTGGTGTTTGTTTCTCAGGTGGCGTATTAGATTGGTCGTGTTGAACGTAGCTCTGTTCTTTCCACCACACGGAACCTCCGCCTTGCAAACATTGCATCTGGCTGTTACACTGCCTTCGCTTTCAACTTTATAATACTTCCAAACTCCTGACATTTTCTCTGTCCGACTCCCGAGTCACCAGCTGAACGTAGCCTCTCGTTAGCTTGCTGCGACTATTAGACACTGCGCCCACTCTGTTGCCAGATGTCAGAGACTTAAGCAACCAGGTCTGAAAACAAGCCCAAAGAAAGCAACACATACATGATGTGTAATTTTAAACCAAAACTAAGTCCTCAGGATGACTTTAAGATGTGAACATGGTCATTTTTGTTTTGTAACATTAAATAAAATAATAAAAATATTTTATATAAAAAAATAAATAATAATAATAATTCCCGATCCCCTTCTCCCGATTCCGATCTTTTGAAAATCACGTGATCGGCTCCGATCCCCGATCACGTGATCGGATCGGGACATCTCTAGTGATAATCATGATTAATTAATTTTTAAGCTGTGATTAATCTGATTAAAATATATATATATATATATATACTAGGGCTGTCAAGTTAACGCGTTATTAACGCAAAAAAAAATTAACGCCACTAATTATTTTAACGCGATTAACGCATGTGTATTTTTTTTCCTCGGCCGCCCCGTAGTTTCAGAGCGCATCGAGTTTAAAATACCATCTGCTGTGCTGACAGTCCCGCTCCTGCCGCCCGCTTGTGGCAGACCACACTTCCACGCTCACCGGCAGGCACCGACTGGCCATCGGGAGCACCGTGTGTGTGTGTGTGTGTGTGTGTGTGTGTGTGTGTGTGTGTGTGTGTGTGTGTGTGTGTGTGGCCCGAGAGAGAGACCTTACGTGCATTGTTGTTGTTAGCATCTGGTGCTAGCTAGCTGCGCTAACGGATATAAGGAGCTGATTAAATGAAAACAGAGTCGCGACATTTCGCCACAACTGCACCGAGCACTTGACTTGATGCAGGAAGCCAGACAGCGGGACATTGTAGGAGAAGTCAGCACACTCATGATTGCAGCAACATGATTGCAGCGTCCAGGCAGCTCCCGTTCGAGCATATGCCTTGAGTTGCACATAGCTCCAACGATCCCACACACACACACACACACACACACACACACACACACACACACACACACACACACACACACACACACACACACACACACACACACACACACACACACACACACACACACACACACACACACACACACACACACACACACACACACACACACACACACACACACACACACACACACACACACACACACACACACACACACACACACACACACACACACACACACACACACACACACACACACACACACAATTTGTATTGTATGAGAGAGGTTCCAGGTTGAATTGAGGCGAATATTTGTAATGTTCAGAGGTTGTTGTGTTTAATATAGAATATTTGTCATTGTTCAAATGATAATAAACATTAGCATAAAGCATATTTGTCCACTCATATGTTGATAAGAGTATTAAAAACTTGACAAATATTCCTCTAAGGTACATTTAGAACAGATAAAAAATGTGCGATTAATTTGCGATTAATCGCGATTAACTATGGACAATCATGCGATTAATCGCAATTAAATATTTTAATCGACTGACAGCCCTAAAAAATTGTGTTGTAAATTAAACATTTTCATAGATTTCTTAGACAGCTTCATAGACTTTGACAGCACTATCATCAGTGTATGTTCCATTAATGTGTATTTTCAGATATTTAACCACTTGAGCCATCAATATTTAGTCTTTTTCCCCCCCTCTACACCAAACCTCTGCCAAAAATAGCAGATCTGTAGTAACTCTGGGGACCCCCTAGGGGTCCCGGACCCCCTGTTCAAGACCCCTGCTGTAGACTATATGTTGAGCCAGCTACGCTTTTAGGCGCGAGCAACCATAACAGAAAATAACAGTACAGTGTTTGCTACTGTGTCACCTTAATGTTGATGTATCTGCACCAGAATGGGAGAAGAGTCCGAAAAGAATACTCTGTGAGATGGAGACCAATGACGAGGCTGACACTACTAAATGGGTTACCAAGCCCAATTGGCGATACGTCGACAGTGATGAAGAGGAGGAGGAGAAGGAGAAGAGTCCTGCTAAGAAGAGGGCTCATCTGGACGAAGAGGAGAGACCTATTTCCAAGAAAAAGGTAACTGACTGCATCCATTGCGTGTTGTAAAGGTAAGTTTAGATTTAGCTGCATAACAGTAACTGTTTAAGGTAAACAATCAACACACACTGTGTGTGTGTGTGTGTGTGTGTGTGTGTGTGTGTGTGTGTGTGTGTGTGTGTGTGTGTGTGTGTGTGTGTGTGTGTGTGTGTGTGTGTGTGTGTGTGTGTGTGTGTGTGTGTGTGTGTGTGTGTGTGTGTGTGTGTGTGTAGGCTGCAAGTGAGATGCAGAGGGAGCAAGACACTTCAATGTGGGAGAAGAAAAAAATGCAGCAATTCCAGACAATTAAGTGCTGTGGGGGGTCACACATTGGATAAGATATTGATTTCAAACCATGTCAGTGGGCTGCAGCATCAATTATTTTTGAAAGTGTAATACATAAGAATCAGTTGATTGTTACTATTAATGATCAGAGATTCATGTGATTGGTTGTTGGTCGCGTAAAGTCCCCAAGCTCAAGACACGCCCACTGCCAAGCGTCAACGCACACCGCCGTGTGTAGGGGCCGTAAAGGTTTTTGGAAATGCTTGAAGTTGTCGTCTACGTCTGCATGTTTAAGCAGAGCTGTAGTGGAAAAGGATCAACCTGTAAAAGATCCCATGTCATGGCCATTTCTACTGATCATAATTCCATTGTTGAGGAAGACTGAACTCCATTTAAACGAAAGAGAAGCCCCCGTTTCCACTTCAAAACACGCTGAATCTGAAATTGTACAGAAATAATGTGTGTGTCAATCAATCGTGTGTGTGTGTGTGTTTCCTCTGTACCTTGCAGGGTTGTGGGTCTTCATCACCAGGTTATTCTGGATCAGAGTGCTCACTGAAGACCAGGTTGTGTACTTACTGCCCAGATCTGGCTACAAACACATAAAAGTTAACTGAATTAAAATACAAATATTCAGGACGCTCTGATCAGGGTACCCTGTGCCGTCATATCAGTCAATAAATGGCCAATAAAAAAATGGTGCTCAAGCTAATTTTGTACCAAAAACATTAATATTTCATGCCTACAGACTCAACTTTTTTTTTTAATAAAGAGTATTATTAGGAAGTATTTTCAATTGGAGTATTTTCTCTGCTTTTGATGACAATTTATGAGTAATAATAATGGCTTATTGTTAACAGGACATCCCAACACAAGTCCCTTTTTATATATTAGTTTCAGAACATCGGTGTGTTCATTTTCACTACATAATCCTCCACAAAGAACTCCCTTAATATTGAGTAGAATAGAGAGTAGGAGTCAGCCATCTTGTTTTTTCAAAAATGGAATGCCTGGGCAAAGTTACCCAGAATGCATCTTCACTGTTGCCATGGCCACATCTCTACATGTGAGCATTGTGCAGACATTCCAAGTGATGTCATGATGACGCTGTAATATGCTTTGTGACATCATCGATAGTTCCAAATTGGAACCTGCGAGGAGACCAATTTGAGTTTTAAGCCACAGCATATCTTGGCTTAGCAGACACCGGTCCGACGCTGACAATACACCACGAAATTCTGTTTTTTCCCCGTGAAGAAACAGTTAGGTATTACCAGTTGCTACTGTGTGTGTATCATTGTCATCTTAAAAAAACATGTCCTGCAATAAGGAACAAGTGGAATTGGGAGGTGACTACGCTGGAGTTAGGAGGACTCTTGGGGAAGTTCAAGAACATCTCAAGACCCTACATGTGAAAATTCAATCCACACAAAAACAGTTCGGCAGCTTTCCAGCGCTGGGGGAGCAGTTTGACGCTCTGAAGGCAGAGGGAGATGTCGCGAGGCGCAAGTGTGCCTACCTCGAAAAAGTAGTGAGGGTTCTTAGTGAGAAGATCGAAAATAACGTTACCGTAGAGGCGATGTTCCAGGGACTAATCCAGACAAACAAGGAATTGGAGCATGAACGACAGATCCTCGAGGGACAGATGTTTGACCAGATAGATAAGCTGGATAGCATCGATGCGATCAAAGCCGAGCATGAAGCTGCACTACGTGGACGGAGAGAGCTCGAAGCACAGATTAAAGAGGTGCGTTCATCGATCCAATGCTATTCTGCTGCAGAGGAAACGCTCAATGCATTGAGAAGTGACGCAGAGGAAACCATCAGAGTAAATGGTGGCCTTGAGGAAGAACTTGAGTGTCTCAAGCAAAGGAAAGAGCAACTTCAGGATCGTTTCCAAGTGTCTAAGGCAGAGATAGAGACGGTTTTACAGAAGAACCAGGCTCTGCAGCAGGAAGTGGACGATCTCTCCAGGGAGCTTGAAAATGAAAGCATGGTGCAGTTTGAGATGGATGAAATGAACCATTCGAAATATGAGGAAAGGAGCCAAACCGAAGACTTGCAAGAAGAGATCTTTGAGCTTTCAAAGAGGCTTCTGGGTTTCGAGGATCTTCAGGTGTCATACAAAATTGCGAAGGAAGAAAAAGAGTTGATTTTCCAGCAAATCCAATTGTTGCAACAAAAGAAAGTCGAGTTGTGCCAAGAACTTGAGAACGAGGACACCATTAGGGAAAGTTACAACGCAATGGTGACAGAAAAAGCCGCCATGAGCCTCGAACATGTCTCCCTGCGAGAAGAAGCTTTGCAGCTCAAGAAAAGGCATCTGCGTTTCATGGAGCTCGAGGACTCTTACAAGGAGGCGAAAGCTGAGAGAGAGGACGTTAAGAGGAAGAACGAGGCTTTGATGAACAAGATCCAGGGTTTGAGCAATGAGGTTCACAAGGAAAAAAATCTCAGGATCAACTACGAGGCTTTGAAGGCATCCAACGAGACCTTGGGGTGTGATAGTGCCGCCATGGGGAAGGATCTCGTGGAACTTAACCTAGAGATTGGTGTTTTGAGGAAGGGTCGTTCTCAGAACAAAACTCTGCAGGAAAAGATGAACGACCTGCAGTCTATGTGTGATGAGCCGCTGAGGGAAAGAAACACAGCGGTTCAGAATCCTAACGGCGATCAGGACCGAATGAACAGCTTGAATGTGAACAACGTCACCGTTCACAATGACTTCCTTGAACACATGAAAACGTTTGGGGAGAAAAGAGCTCAGCAGGCCAAAAACACCGCGGATCAGAATCCAAACGGCGATCTCGGACAAAGGGTCCAAGAAGATCAAGACCGAATGAACGGCTTGAATGTGAAGATCGTCACCGTTGACAATGACTTCCTTGAACACATGAAAACGGTTCAGGAGAATCGAGCTCAGCAGGCCAGGAGATAAAAGCCACTAACTTATCCGTGGCATAGCGGGTTTTCTCCGGGAGCGCCGGGTTTTTCCCAAAATGGACGATTTAAAAAAAACAAACATTAGTAAAATATCTTAGCATGACATCAGGGGGCTTAGATATTCTTCCAGCAAGCTACAATTGCCACGAGATAAATACCACGGGTTAAAGTTCATTAACTTGTCCGTGGCATAGCGGGTTTTCTCCGGGAGCGCCGGGTTTTTCCCAAAATGGACGATTTAAAAAAAACAAACATTAGTAAAATGTCTTAGCATGACATCAGGGGGCTTAGATATTCTTGCAGCAAGCTACAATTGCCACGAGATAAATACCACGGGTTAAAGTTCATTAACTTGTCCGTGGCATAGCGGGTTTTCTCCGGGAGCGCCGGGTTTTCCCAAATGTACGATTTAAAAAATAAATAAAACATTATTAACATAATAACTTTATTTTAATTCAATAAAATGGATCTCTTTTTTTATTATTACATGTTAGACGCTTTTATCCAAAGCGACTTACATACTCAATACTGTGGACAATCCCCACAGGAGCAATTTGGGGTGAAGAGTCTCAGGGACACAACGACATGCTGACTGCAGTGGGGTTTGAACCTGTGACCCCCTGATCCCAACACCTAGGCACTAATCCACTACGCCACACGCCTGCATCTTAATCTAGAACTTGGAGTTTTGAAGAAGGGTCGGTCTTATGTGGTGACATTCGATCACTTGGATGGTTTGAAAGCGGAAAATGACCTTCTGCTAAATAATCTGGATGATGTCAACGAAGAGATTGAGGTTCAACGGTGACTTTTAAACATTATTAAG
Source organism: Pseudochaenichthys georgianus (assembly GCF_902827115.2). Lineage (NCBI taxonomy): Eukaryota > Metazoa > Chordata > Actinopteri > Perciformes > Channichthyidae > Pseudochaenichthys > Pseudochaenichthys georgianus. Next base: position 29,871,271 of record NC_047524.1, on the reverse strand, counting down.
ATTGTCTTAGCATGGCATCAAGGGGCTACACATGTTTTACCAGCAAGCTACAATTGCCAGGCCTTACATTCATAATGTCAGCGGAGGGAGGGGGGGCGGTGCTGCGGAACAGCAGAGTGGCGAGGGAGAGCTGTCATCTTCCCTTTACAAGCTTCAAACATGTATTAATTGTGTGATTTTGGAAATAAAAGTTTCATATTCTGAAAGCCAAGACTTTGTTTATTTAAAATCAAACAAAACACCTGAACCCCGAAAAACTATTTTTTTTTACGCAAATCCACGTTTATTTTGAAATGAGACTTTGCGACTTCCGACTGATTTCGGTAGAGCAGAGGCCTGTACTACGAAGCCGGTTCAACCTAACCTGGATATGTTTGAGTTAGCCGGTTGGCCTAATCCAAAAAATATGCGCTCTCGCTAAACGGTCCTACGACGCGGGTTATCAAGTGGATCGCTCAAGCCAGCCGTGCCCTATCTAGCTAGGTGAGCGTTCACATGCAAGGGGTGGTATTTGGAGCATTCGACCAATCACAAACATGGAGAAGCGCACTGACAGCGCAGCGTCATACTTCCTGAATGAAAAGTTAACTACAGTGGCGGGCCGTGCATTTCACACCTAGGCCTTCAGTGATGTCCGACACAGTCCAACCTGAATTATTCCACCTCTTAATACCATCATTATGACGCCATGGCTCTAGAAACTATACATTTAGACAGAAACGCAGTATAAACGGGCGTTGCATCACCTTAACATACTCAAGTACAACAGAGTTATATTAATATTTCTGAAGCATTTATAATCAATATATCCGCATTTACAATTAAGAGTGTTAAACTACCAGCTTTAAGATCGCTTGGATACTGTCAAAACTTAAAAATAAAAGGGGCTTTTAAGGCATTAGTCTACAAAGTTTTATTAAGTCCACCAAAAGTATGTGAGCTTTAACAAGTGTGTTCACTAAACAGCGCATTGTCGCACCCAAAGCAGTTTCATTTAAGAAACGTGACGATAAAGACACAAACTATTCACTGAAAATAAAAGAAAACAAACAATTAATTTGCATTTGTTCATGAGGATATATTTGCGACAGTGGTGAAAGTGTATTCCTAGCCCTGAATGTCCACTTTGATAAAGGTTAAACCAAAACAATTCAACAAGTCTCCTTGAGTACTTTTACTGCACAGCTGAGCCAGTGCGCCACACACATCTCTATACCTCTTGCAGAAGCATCAAACATTTAGTTTTTATATATTTGTCATTTTAATTACATATATATTAATTCGTTAATATTGATTTAATATTAACGACATAAAATGACAAAAATATATTAAAAAAAAAAAAATGCTTTGTACTCACCAAAACAACTGATTATTTGAACACAAAATCCATCCTCCTTTCTTTCCTCAAGAAGACTTCAATGACTCTGTTGTACAGTTTATCTGTGCGTTTCAGTTCCACCAATAAGTCCCTATTTGTGTTCACCCTTTCGTTGTGGAGCTCCGCACTTGTTAGTTGAGCTGTAGATCCACTCGGGTGTCCCCAAAGGTTTTCAAAAGCACCATTGCTTGTAAGTGCCCAGCCGTGCTTTGGTGTCTCGTTGCTGCCTTGGTTAGACAACTCAAGTTTGCAAATCCAGTGTGGCTCCAAACACCAAATCGATCATTTGCAAATAGCAGGCATTCCCAGCATTACAATGTGCAGTGCCTCTCGGAGGCTGTGAGCCAGGGGTACCGCTCGTAGTTAGTGATTTGAAAGTGGCGGACAAACCCTTTTCCCCGCTGTGATAGGCTCGCTAGCGTCGGGGTTGGCCGTTCACTTCTCACAATGTCTAGCTTTTCTTGAAAAGTTCGTCTTGAAAATGGCGTTGTAATTATATCTGCCACCAAATCGATCTCTTCTCCTCCTTCAGCCATTGTGGGTTGAACAAAAACAGCTTGTAGAAATCTACACAAATTAGCTCGTTCAAATTCAAGTTCAGTTTGCTAGCTCTACATAGCTCTGCCTCTCAATAGTGCGTATCCAATCAAAAGACGTGCACGTGCTGACGTCATCGTACGCCTGCTAGCTGGCCCGTTGTCGCCAACTCAAAATCTGATTGGTTAACGCCACAGGTTTGTTTCCGTTCACTTTAAGCTACAGGCGCCGGCACTGTTGATTCTGAAGGCCTAAGGGCAGATTTCTTGGACCCTGGCAACACATTATGGCTGAAATATGATTGGATAAAAGCTCTAACATAAAGGCCAGCCCTCCAAATCTTGTTCTGAGGCTGGAAGCAGCGCAACCAAGAGGAAAGCTATGAAATGAAAAGAATAGACTATGGGGAATAATTTAATACATATTTGTGGAAAAAATATATCAAAATTAAATTTATATTCTGATGATGTTTAGGCCAGCAGAGAAGGCCTTGCTGGCCCTGACGGCCCACCACTGGTTAACTATAATATTAGTCAAATATGAAGAAGTTAAACTTTAAACATCCATGACTTAAACACTTTATCCAGGATCAGAGCCACAGAGCTGCACCTGCAAGGTGAACACAGCTGGAACAGAACAAGTGTTTGAATGCGTACATTAACAGGTTTATGATATCACTGCCCCGTCTAAAACACGATCTGACTTCAATTACATTTGTCTCGAGTGTTTCCTCAACTCAACGTGTTGCTAAAATAATACTTCTGCATCCAGTCTGTGACGCTGTGAGTGTTGCACGGCCAGATACGGCTCAGCTGACTCAGATAAGGAGATATATGATACATTATGAAGTGATATGCCGCGGACTGTACTTAATGTACTCTGATCCGGTTACTGATGTTGTGGCAGATATGTAAGTAAGCTTTCTTAACGCTAATGTTATAATAGTCAGATTGCTCTGAAGATGGGAGGTGATATTCTAACAATTCAGGAGTTGAGGGATGCAAACTTGGCCCTGAAAAATGAAGCGCAAGTATTATTGTATTGCAATATTGGTTTAATTCAATCGGATAGGACTTTTCTGTTTTGTAAATGTGCTGTCAATGGACCGTGTGACAACTTAGATGCAAATAGCATCCACGTTGCTTGCAGCTATGGTGATCTGATGATTGTAATTGGTGTGATTTTATTTGTTCCCTTCTGTACAACCCCACACTAGATACTCCTCAAATGAAGGAGGACATTGCCTCGCTTGCTGGAAGAGTAAGTTCCTCTTATTTGTATCACTTTATTTTACTTGTTACTTAATCAGAGGAGGAGATTTTTATGATGTTAGGCTGATTAGGGCAATTCACCTGCTGTTTGTATTTTTAATTGTTCAGAAATGATAACATACTGTCTTCCTTCTCTAACAAGTGTGCAGCAACCTCAAAACAATTGCAGGTGAGTAACATTGTTCTTGTTCTAAGGATGCATATTTTATGGTGTGACTCTGTAGGAGGCAATAGTCTAGAAATGTGTGTTTGTCCAGGGCTCATCTCAACAGTGCCAAATTGTTCATTGCCAACAGGCCAAGAACCTCCGCTTTCACATGTGTATTATATCCTAATGGAAATCAAATCAATGGACAAAAACCTTGGACAAATTAGTCATATGTCATAGAAAGCTAACTACAAAATAATTTCATCCCCCTTTAATTCATCTTGCTTCTCTTGTGAAAAGCCTCAAAATACTGTGGCAGCTGCAGAGCCTCAGAAGAAGCAGCCTGGTGATGACGATGATGATGGTGGTGGTGATGGTGGAAATAACAACAAAGTAAGTAACAAGTCAAAAATGTATCTATAAGCTCTCAAGGCGGGAGGCGGGAAAACATATAAATTGGCCTACCAATACATTTATATGTGATGTATTTTTCAGATTGAAATTGTGAAGGGGTCAGGAGTCTTTTGCGTACCACCTCTGGCACATGGTGCGAACTCTCCTCCTCGGCACGTGTCCCCTTGAAGCTGCTTCAGAGCATCCTCAACGGTAAAAAAAAAAAGCTACTGTTCAAAATCTCTTTAAATCAATCCTGTCATTAATAAAGAAAGGCGTGTGTTCTTCTTTCTAAACTGATTCACCTAAGAATGGAAAAACTGAACTATTTTCTTACCCTCTGTTTTCGCTGCTGCAATTTGTTACGAGTAATGTTTTTTTTACAATTGTCCCACACTCGACTCTAGCCCAGTGGTTCTCAAACTTTATCATTTCAAGGACCCCCATAACTCAGAGTGTATGATTGGAAACCAAATGTGTATGGGTCTATTTGGAACACCCCCAAGGAACCTTGAGTGTCATTTGTCCCTGGACAACCACTCTAGCCTAAAGTGTGGGCCATTAGTATGTAAACATTAGCTGCTGCAGATCAGCAGGATTACCCACTTTTCATTTGCAAAATAATAAATGATGAAATATGACTTTAGGTGGCAAGCCAAAGCGAGGTGATGGGGAGCAGCTGGAAGCCCTGGACCCAGGGAAAAAGGCGGCCATAATCGGTGAGTAAAAACGAATGAATTTAGAAAGGAAAATAAAAGTTAATAGAGATGCCTCAAGTTGACTACTTTAACCATCCCTGTTTCACTATTTATTAGCTATCAGTGGTAGGAACAGGATCAGCATCAGGTAAGTGAGGAGGACACCCGTTAATGGTATCTGCACGGATTAGCTACTGTAGGGTGATCACTACATTTTCAATGGCTCACTTCTTGATCACAGCTCTCTTCTAATAGAACCCATGTTCTGGGCTAGCGTGCTTCCTCTGTGGTGTCCTCTGTGGTGTCCTCTGTGTTATAGATTGTGTAGTCGTTAATAACCCCATGACACTAATTGATCTCATCTGCAGTGTTAAATAACCAGCATCTTCACCCTTAATCAATGACCAGCCCTTTGTACTGTGTTTGTGCCATATCATGTCTTTAATTAATGTTCTTGATTGCAATGCATATGTTATTGCTCTTCTGGTAAACAACCTGTGCTGATGATCTCTGTTGTTTGTATACAAGTGAAGTTCATGTGATGTCATTTTTTTTTAAACAGTATTTTGAAAAGCCAAACTTTACCTAATTCTAACTAATAATTGTAAACTTAGCAGCTTCTTAGACAGATTTGGTAAATGCACTGACTTTTCAGATAATTCAAAAATAATAGTAATGATATATGAAACAAATCACTAATAAAATAGATCATCTGTTTGAATAAAGGCTTTGGGCTTTATCTGCCAATAAACTCACAGGGGCGCTCGTGTACACTACACCAGGTGGTTTGGCAACACTTTGGAGTGGAATGCTTGGAGTCTGTAGAAGACTTGGAGCATTTTTACACTGTCATCTCATTATGTCCTTTTCTTTTCTCTGTCGAGGCAACAATGAAGAAGTGGCCACACACAACGAAGGGCCAGCTGGGTACAGCCATCAACAACAAGCTGACAGAGCTCAGGGCTCGCCAAAAGCAGACTAAATAATTGACATTTATTGACAATAAATGTATGTTAATGACTTATACATTTTGTGTGTTGTATTATTTTATGTAAGTAGGCTATGTATAAACCTTGAACATAGGTGTAAATAAACATATATGCACATATAGGCTAAACTTATATGCACATATATGTGAAACTTATATGCACATATGTTTTACATATATGTGAAACATATATGTGCAACCTATATGTGCATATAAGTTTAGCCTATATGTGCAACCTATATGTGCATATATGTGCAACCTATATGTGCATATATGTGAAACCTATATGTGCATATAAGTTTAGCCTAAAAATGATAAAAATACGGCGAAGATATTAAAATATGTGTTTCTATTATTCATACTTCTGAAATATATCTGTATTAACTTTATATCATCGTATGTCCGTGTTTATTGGGTATTTTTGCATGAAACAAAGACTGGCATATAGTTTCAAGCCAGTACTTTCGACAGAAATACACATATACATCCTGTTGAGCAGGATCTACAGTTTCCAGTATTTTCCGTTTCGTAAAATGATCAAATATGGCGAAGATATTCAAATATGTGCTTCCATTTTTCATACTTTTGAAATGTATTAACTTTTATATCATCGTATCTCCGTGTTTACTGGGTCTTTTTGCATGAAACAAAGACTGGGATATAGTTTCAAGCCAGTACTTTCGACAGAAACACACGGCAATGTTGTCCGGACTGTTGTTTTTATGCGGCACCGGCTTGAACAGGTCATGTGATCTGATCACGCCGGTGTGACGGTCGACTCCAAAGGGTTCATATTAAATACATATAAGTATTTTTACAACTTGTATTTAGAAATACTCTGTTGTAATTATTGATGCATACATGTGTTCATCCATTCAATGTGGCATCTGCTATAATGGGGTTAATGTATGATATTACTTAATAATACAATACATTATAATATATGATATGATAATTACATTTTAGTTTTATTCATTTGCATGCAGGTCTCCCTTGAAAAAGAGATCTATGACCTCAATGGGACCAATCTGGATAAATAAAGGTTTGAAATGAAATGAATTTCTTATTTCATAGTTTCTCATTATTATTATTTGTATCGCTCATCTTATTTTTGATTTTATTAATCTGTGTGAATCTGTGCTGTCCTGTTTTTCACTCTCACCCTGTTGCTGTTTGAACTACTGAATTTCCCCACGGGATTAATAAAGGTCCATCTTATCTTATCTTAATGTATAATGTATATGTATAACCAAAGTTAGCCATGGAGTGCCACAGGGCTCAGTGCTCGGACCTATTTTGTTCACGTTATATATGCTTCCATTAGGCAATATTATAAGGAATCATTCTGTAAACTTTCATTGTTATGCGGATGATACTCAACTATATTTATCAATCAAGCCTGATGAAATTAATCATCTAAATACAATTCAAGCCTGCCTTAAGGACTTAAAAACGTGGATGACCTTAAACTTTTTGATGTTAAACACGACCAAAACTGAAGTTATTGTACTTGGCCCGAAGAATCTACGAAACAAATTATCTAAAGATATACTAACTATGGATGGCATTAATTTGGCCTCCAGTGAGACTGTAAGGAATCTTGGTGTTATATTTGATCAGGATTTATCCTTTAACGCCCACATAAAATCAATTTCAAGGACCGCCTACTTCCATCTACGTAACATTGCAAAAATCAGGCATATCTTGCCTCAAAACGATGCAGAGAAACTAGTCCATGCATTTGTTACTTCTAGACTGGATTATTGTAACTCTTTATTATCAGGGAGTACCAAGAAGTCAGTCAAGTCGCTTCAGCTGATTCAAAATGCTGCGGCTCGTGTACTAACCAGAGTTAGGAAAAGGGACCACATTACTCCTGTTCTGGCTGCCTTACACTGGCTCCCTATAGAACACAGGATAGAATTTAAAATTCTTCTTCTCGCCTACAAAGTCCTTAATGGGCAGACGCCATCTTACCTTAAAGAACTCATTATACCCTACTGTCCTACTAGAGCATTGCGTTCCAAGAATGCAGGGTTGTTGGTTGTTCCTAGAATCTCTAAAAGTACAATGGGAGCCAGAGCCTTTTCTTATCAAGCTCCACATTTGTGGAATCAGCTTCCAGTTTGTGTTCGGGCGGCAGACACCCTATCCGTTTTTAAGAGTGCGCTTAAGACCTTCCTTTTTGATAAAGCTTATAGTTAGGGCTGATTAGATTCAGCCCCTAGTTTTGCTGATATAGGCTTAGTTTGTCGGGGGACATCTTACTTCTTCCTTCTCTCTGTCTGTACCTGTGTACTCTCATGTTCCGATTAACCCAGCTTCCCCACATTTCTTTCTTTTTGGTGTCTATATACGCTGGGATCCGGAGTCATGGATGATCCTGCGGTCCTATGTCCTGGATCGCGAGCGCTGGATCTTGAGTCGTGGCTGTGGTCCTGGATCATAGGTCCTGGATGGATATCCTCGTGGATTCATCTCCCTATTACATTATACACACATGCATTTCCAAACATTTGGACTACCTATGTTGCAAATGTATTATCTTTTCAATTTACACACGGCATCTATTGCACGTCTGTCCGTCCTGGGAGAGGGATCCCTCCTCTGTTGCTCTCCCTGAGGTTTCTCCCATTTTTCCCTTTAAACTGGGTTTTCTTCGGAAGTTTTTCCTTGTACGATGTGAGGGTCTAAGGACAGAGGGTGTCGTATTGTCATGCTGATGTTCTGTACACACTGTGAAGACCACTGAGACAAATGTAACATTTGTGATATTGGGCTATATAAATAAACATTGATTGATTGATAAGTTGATTTACTTCAATCTACTGTACAATATTACAAGAAATATACTGCATAAAGCAAACTATATACTTTATTTGATCTAAAATATTGATGTTTCTACAACACCCAGCTGTCTTTGTGTATTTTGTAGGGCTGTCAAGTTAACGCGGTATTAACGCAAAAAAAAATTAACGCCACTAATTATTTAACGCGATTAACGCATGTGTATTTTTTTTCCTCGGCCGCCCCGTAGTTTCAGAGCGCATCGAGTTTAAAATACCATCTGCTGACAGTCCCGCTCCTGCCGCCCGCTTGTGGCAGACCACAATTCCACGCTCACCGGCAGGCACCGACTGGCCATCGGGAGGACCGTGTGTGTGTGTGTGTGTGTGTGTGTGTGTGTGTGTGTGTGTGTGTGGCCCGAGCGAGCGAGAGAGAGACCTTACGTGCATTGTTGTTGTTAGCATCTGGTGCTAGCTAGCTGCGCTAACGGATATAAGGAGCTGTTTAAATGAAAACAGAGTCGCGACATTTCGCCACAACTGCACCGACTTGATGCAGGAAGCCAGACAGCGGGACATTGTAGGAGAAGTCAGCACACTCATGATTGCAGCAACATGATTGCAGCGTCCAGGCAGCTCCCGTTCGAGCATATGCCTTGAGTTGCACATAGCTCCAACGATCTCACACACACACACACACACACACACACACACACACACACACACACACACACACACACACACACACACACACACACACACACACACACACACACACACACACACACACACACACACACACACACACACACACACACACACACACCACACACACACACACACACACACACACACACACACACACACACACACACACACACACACACACACACACACACACACACACACACACACACACCATTTGTATTGTATGAGAGAGGTTCCAGGTTGAATTGAGGCGAATATTTGTAATGTTCAGAGGTTATGTGTTTAATATAGAATATTTGTCATTGTTCAAAGGATAATAAACATTAGCATAAAGCATATTTGTCCACTCATATGTTGATAAGAGTATTAAAAACTTGACAAATATTCCTCTAAGGTACATTTAGAACAGATAAAAAATGTGCGATTAATTTGCGATTAATCGCGATTAACTATGGACAATCATGCGATTAATCGCGATTAAATATTTTAATCGACTGACAGCCCTAATATATACATATAGAGTAAAGGCATGACACAATATATATTATAACTGTTACGAACCCTTTGAACACTATTCGTCAGATTTTTTAAATGCATTTAAATTCATATTTATAGAATGTTAAATGTCACAACTCTTAAGGAAAAAACGTCAGAGAGAGGGAATAAAATAAGGCTGCGCAATTTAAGAAAATGTATTATTTGCGATTATCTTTGACTGATATTGTGATACTAAAAAGAAGAAAATGATCATTTTTGCATCATTATTATCAATATCATTTAAACATATATTAAAATATCATGCTGTGATTTTTAAAGGCGATCTGTAGCAAACTCTTTAGAGTCAGTCGAATAGAATCTTTAGGCCGGGATATCTCACCAGTTCCAAAATACTTCATTAACAAAAAGGCATTTTAACAAATATTTAGCCTTGACCAAATATTGTGTTTCTTGCAATAGACCATAGTCCATTTGATTGACAGTTACATATAATTGTACAGCCCTAAAATTAAATAATAAATTGTGGAAAAGCAGAAAAGATTAAAAGAGGTAGTAATCATCGTGTTTTCTTACCATTGCCGTGAGTCCAGGTTCTTCAGCTCTCTCAGTAACTTCTCATTCTTCCTCAACAAATGAAAGTTACTCCTGTAACACAGACACACAAACAGGTTAGGAACCACTCTCCAAAGAACCGGTTAAACCTGCTTCTCCACCATCTTCTGGCCTTCAACTTAATTGGCTGTTTGCTTGTTTTTGTCACTGCTTCCTAGCAAAATAAGGAATTCTAGAGAAAAAGACCCGAAGAGTTCAAGGTGTAAAAAAAGAGGACGAGAAAAACAGATCAATCAGAGGTATTCATATCCGAATAAAAGCGGTGACGTTTTAAGCTTTGGAAACAACAAGCCCAGGCTAACCTTAAACCAGCTGACCTATCAGCTCGGTTTAAAAGTACTAAGCCTGATCTTAAATGTGGAGCGGGTGTTGGCCTCCTTAAAACAAAGGCGGAGCTGGCTCCACAGACACAATGTTTTGAAAGCTTAAAACATAATTGCTATCAATAACTGCTTTAGGCTTAAGACCTTCCTTTTCACTAACGCTTATAGTTAAGGCTGGCCCAGGCTTACCTTGAACCAGCCCCTAGTTATACTGCCATAAGCTCAGATTGTCAGGGGACTTTAGATAAGATAAGATAGGACCAGAGTTGGGTGTAACGCGTTACTTTGTAACTACCTCTTTTACTTTGCAACGCGTTACTGTAACAATATTACTTTGTCGGTAACGGAGTAGTGTAACGCGCTACTTTTATAATCCAGTAATCACACTACAGTTACTAACATTGCCCCGACACGCGTTACTTCGTTACTTTCTAAAATCAGTCATAATCAAACCTCAACAAACACCTGCAAAGAACACAGGCGAGGGTGAAGCGAACGCACAGAGCTGGGGGGGAGGGAGCACACACACACACACACACACACACACACACACACACACACACACACACACACACACACACACACACACACACACACACACACACACACACACACACACACACACACACACACCACACACACAACACACACACACACCACACACACACACACACACACACACACACACACACACACACACACACACACACACACACACACACACACACACACCACACACACACCACACACACACACACACACACACACACACACACACACACACACACACACACACACACACACACACACACACACACACAGTTCTTCTTCCCTGTTTTCCGGTTGTTGCTTGTTTTGAATGACGAATACACACTACCGCTGCCTGCTGGTAAGGAGAGTTATTGCCACTCACGCATGCGCAGTTCGTACGTGCTCGGCTGAAGTCTGGCTCCAGTGCAACACATGGCCAACACGCAGGAGAACACGCTGACGCAACAGCGTGAGCAGAGATAGACTGCGCAAAATATACAGATAGCAGGAGACAGAGGACAGCCACGGTCAGATAGCAGGAGACAGAGGACAGCCACGGTCAGATAGCAGGAGACAGAGGACAGCCATGGTCAGATAGCAGGAGACAGAGGACAGCCACGGTCAGATAGCAGGAGACAGAGGACAGCCACGGTCAGATAGCAGGAGACAGAGGACAGCCACGGTCAGATAGCAGGAGACAGAGGACAGCCACGGTCAGATAGCAGGAGACAGAGGACAGCCACGGTCAGATAGCAGGAGACAGAGGACAGCCACGGTCAGATAGCAGGAGACAGAGGACAGCCATGGTCAGATAGGAAAACATTCAGGAGCTATCTGGATCAGTCTTATGCGACAATGGAAACTGAACTAAAGAGAACATTTGAAACTTTAGCAGTCTGCGTGATCTGCCTGCAGGGAGGGGCGGGCCGGCCCTGCGAGTAAAGTAACGAGTAAAGTAACGAATTACTTTATGTAGATAGTAACGAAGTCGTGTAATATATTACTTTTTTTTAAAGTAATATGTAATATGTAATATATTACTTTTTTTTAGTAATCTCTGGATAGGACTTTATTTATCCCGAAGGAAATGGTTGTGCCAGAGTTACAAAGATACAATAAACACAGCAGCATAATAATAAAGCTGCACACTAACAGTGCAGGAAAAGAGCAGATCAAAACTCCGGAGCAACTCTAGCAGGCAGCCGCCCGTGGCAGCGCCTTCCTTTTCAGCTCCCTTCTTCTTCTTGCTCTCTTTGCAATCATGTCTCATATGTATGTCCCATGTATGTCTTTGTTTTAACATGTAAAGATCCTAAAGGGTTTTAGAATGAAGATTTGTTATGGCCCCCCCAAAAAGAAAAGAGAGACTTTTGCTGGCAGTACGAAAGATTATTAGGAAAAACGAATAAACTAGGAATACTAAAACACATTTACGCCTTACAAAACGAAAAAGCTGTGATCCATGATGCTGCAATACGTGAGTGGGATGTCCTTTCTACGTGTGTATCTCCCCGAGAACAAGCCCAGAGCCTGATGAATGCAAATGAGAGACTTTGTGCCAATTAGACAACGTTTTCCACATTCACACCGAACAGCATTTCATCTTCTCAATGACTCTGGGCGAGAGCGCACAATGCCGAGGTATCACTTTAAATGTATCTGGCCGGCTAATGGACACTCATCTCTCTCCATACTTCATCCAGGGAATTACACCTCCTGCATGCAGCCTGCACAATGGCCTCCTTTGTGTGTGTGTGTGTGTGTGTGTGTGTGTGTGTGTGTGTGTGTGTGTGTGTGTGTGTGTGTGTGTGTGTGTGTGTGTGTGTGTGTGTGTGTGTGTGTGTGTGTGTGTGTGTGTGTGTGTGTGTGTGTGTGTGTGTGTGTGTGTGTGTGTGTGTGTGTGTGTGTGTGTGTGTGGTGTGTGTGTGTGTGTGTGTGGAAGAGAGTGTGATAATGAGTTTAGGACGCTATTGATCGAACTCAACCCATTTGGAGTTAGAATAAAGGGCAGTAGTTGAAAAGGATGGTTGGAAAGGAGGCAAATCAGAAAAGGTACATGTGCATGAGGCGAAAAAGAAAACAAGTGCGTTAATACGGAAGAGAATGGCGGGGTATATGGATAAAAAAGGAAGAGAGTGTCTAATCATCTATTATTGTCCCCTTACGTCTCTCCAGGTATTCAAATTGGACATCAGACACGAAGATACTGACAGTAGTGTGTGTGTGTGTGTGTGTGTGTGTGTGTGTGTGTGTGTGTGTGTGTGTGTGTGTGTGTGTGTGTGTGTGTGTGTGTGTGTGTGTGTGTGTGTGTGTGTGTGTGTCCTTTTATGCTTTTCCCAATAATCCAGGGTGTAAATTGAGTCTTTGAGAGCAGAGAATGAGGCCATTACCAAGTATCAGTTTAATAAAGAGCAAATTGCCATCTCTCTCTCTTTCTCTCCCTCTCTTTCTCTTTCACTATTTTTCTCCCTGTGTGAGAGTGAAAAGAATGACGTGTCATTATCAGTCCACTCCAAGCCTCACCGCCCAGGTCTCCGTTTTGATATCAGCGGTGCGGAGGTTGGTGGCTTCGGCCTCTCCAGCGATGCCTGGACTGTTCCAATGAAAGGCTTTTGTTTGGGTTAAAGAGTAGGGTCCTGTGCTTTCCTGCGTGAAGAAGTAGTGGGGTGTTGTGCGTGAGGTAGTGGGGTGTTGTGCGTGAGGTAGTGGGGTGTTGTGCGTGAGGTAGTGGGGTGTTGTGCGTGAGGTAGTGGGGTGTTGTGCGTGAGGTAGTGGGGTGTTGTGCGTGAGGTAGTGGGGTGTTGTGCGTGAAATAATGTGGTGTTTGAATGATGTGCCGTATTCTTTATTCCCAGGGTCCAGTCGCCAGCGTACAAACAGAAGTGCTTGTCGGATATAGATACAGAAGAATGACATGTTTCAGTTGTGTCTGACATGTTAAGATGACCTGTAGTAAAACAACAGCTATTTTAAATTGGGATTTTTGCTTTTGAAGACGTCACGTTTATAAAGTAACCCTCGATGTGTGAGACTTTCAGAAGATTGACGTTACATCGTTTATACTTTAGGTAGTTGGGCAGTAGGACCCACAAAATGTTTTTACATTTTTGGCAAATTCTTTGTTATTATTTAGACTTTCCTTTTTGAGAAGGCTTATAGGGCTGGCTCAGGCGAACCTTGAATCCGCCCATAGTTATGCTGATATAGGCTCAAGACTTTCCATTTTGATGAAGCTCATATTATTTATTATATATATTCGGATATGAATACCTCCGATAGACTTTCACTACTCTTTATCTCTATGCCTTCTGTACTCTGTTACTAACTCAGCGTACGCGTGTGTGTGTGTGTGTGTGTGTGTGTGTGTGTGTGTGTGTGTGTGTGTGTGTGTGTGTGTGTGTGTGTGTGTGTGTGTGTGTGTGTGTGTGTATATGTATGTGGGTTTCCCACACAGACTATACTTGGGCGGGCCGCCCAGGTATATTAACGGCCGCCCAAGTATATTTCGCGACCCATTTAGGTTTTTATTTTTTTAATAATTTTCCCTCCCTTGCACTGATCTCGCCTCCTTCTGGCCTGTTAAGTGGCCTGCCTCACACAGGGTGACTGGCTGTCCACATGATGTGGCCTGCCGACATGGCCACTGTCATACAGATCATAAATCAAAGCCCTTGATTGGTCTCTGTGTGTCATTCAAGCTCAGGATAAGCTCAGCTCAGGTGAGGTAAAGGACTCTCTGAGTGTTTAGATTAGTTAACTTAGTCTAAGTTCTCAGTGGGTCTCAAACGGTGTGGTCACCAGTTATGTAAACACATATTAAGGTGAAAAAAGGTAAGATACACTTTTAAAACTTGTTGAGAGAAAACTAGTATTTGCTGCTGCCTCAAAGAGGAGCAGGGAGAGAGGAGGGAGACAGGAGAGGCTGATTCAGGAGCACAGACACACTCACAACTATAAATGAACCAAAAATAAATTAATAAACAAGTTTCAGTGTTTTTTTCATATTGGAAATGGTATGTTATTGGTTATGGCCATGATTTTATGATTATTGAAATGTATACAGTTATGTTTAATATAGGTGTTTCCATAGATCTAGTCTCTATATTTTCCCCTCAAAATGCACCAGATTGATGCATTTAACTCCAAAATAAAAAAATTAAATCTTACCGGGGGGCATGCCCCTGGACCCCCATAGAGGATTTGAGGTCTACCCCCACTAAAAATCACATGGATAGGTTCCTAAATACATTTATAAATACACAATAACCCATTTCCATTATATCATGTGTGGGTAGTAGATTTAAACTATAGGGCTATCACTATGGGCCCTGCCTGTACCTGTTCGCTCTGCCATCGCGTGAAGGGTCTGCTAACAAGCGAACAACAGAAAGGTTAATGTTGTTGTTGCACGTCACAAACACTGCAGTGTGTGCGTGTGCGTGTGTGTGTGTGTGTGTGTGTGTGCGCGCATGTGTCTCCCCTCACCTCTTCTCCCAGGAGTTGAGGCCCAGGATATTGATGAGCAGTCTGCAGTAGTAGAAGGCGGACTGAGGCGTCTCTGTGTCCGGCTCTGGCTGCTGCACCGCCCTCATGTTCAGATCCTCTCCTCTCTGACACATTCAACAGTTCAAGCATAAACAAATGTTAGTGAGGAAAATATAAAATACATTACAATGAAATAGAAATGTATTTTATATGCGAGAGCTATGAGTGAGAGACTCTTTTCAGTGATGTAATCTGTTTTAAAGCAGGAATGCAAAGGACATCTTCAGTCGAATAGCTTCAGAAAATCTTCATATTCCAGAAACTGGAAACGGCACATTCTGATATTTTTGCTTTGGATTCAAAGATTGAAAAAGATAATAAATATTGAAATCGATGCATTGGACACAACGTACATGGAGGACAAACTCTCTTTCGGCAGCGCTCTGCTTCAGGATGGCGTTGATCACGTCGTTCTCTTGCTTCTCTGATACACACGCTGGAGGAGGGGCCGGGATGTTGAGCGGCATGCCTAAGGACCAATCAGGGGACAAAGCTTTCATTCTCTTTGAAGATCCAGGACAACAGATGAAATTGACAGTAACGGCCCGTCCACACTACAGCTTCGACAGCTTCGACAGCTTCACGAGGACGCATACAGTAAAACACATACGCAAAAAAGTCTTCCGTTCACACGCATTCGATTCATTAACGTGTCCGTTCACACTAGACTGCTGGAATTGCTGGAAACGCTGTAGTACATATGCCAGGCCTGTAAGTGGCGCTGCTGCCGCCACAAAATACACCAAAAGCAGCGAAGAAGACCCCGGAGCATGGTTGTCATGGTTGCCCTTCTGTTTATTCTCCGGGGTGGACGGCGTGTTCTCCTGCTGTATATCTCTCAGGTAGTCCAGGAAGCAGAGCGGAGCTTTCCTGGCGTTTCAGGCTGCAAAAGTTGAGCAATGTTCAACTTTTGAAGCTTCTGAAGCTTTCGGTGGAAGCGTCAGCCAATCAAATCATATGCCAGTACAAGCTCTAGCCAATCACACCGCAGCTTGTGTGTCAGGGGCGGGAGATTCATGTGATTGGTTGTTGGTCAAGCTTCAGACACGCCGAGCTCCAAGCTTTTTTTGAAGCTGTAGTGTGGACGGGCCGTAAGACCCCGCGGACACCCTGGTAGCATAGCGGTCCCTCTCCGGCGTCTCCGGCTGCAGAAGTTGAACAGTAGCCAGCGGCAGCCAATAAAATCCCGTTTCTAAAAATCTTGACAGCTCAAGCCCTAGCCAATCAAACCGCGTCTAAGCTGGGAGAGATATCCCGCCGTTCATTTCTATATTTCAAAAAAAGATGGAGGAGAAACTAATTATCGCCGTAGCAAATCACCCGGTTTTGTATGACCAGACCCAGCGACGCACACTAAATGGCTTCCTGGGAGACAATGTATACACTTTATGCAACCTTGCACACACACGTGTTACCCTTCTTGCCCTTGCTACAACACCGGCATCCATTTTAGCAATAGTGGAGAAGAACCAGGTTTTTTTGCTTTGTATGTCCGGGGCGGGACATTCATGTGATTGGTTGTTGCTTGCGGTGCTCGAATAAAATCCCCAAGCTAATTACTATTCATTTAGATATACATAATTTAAGTAGATCTTAAGTCACTGCTACAGTAGGTCACATCAGTAAAAGCTGTGAAACTCATCCAAATGTTCAGGCTGTACTTAAAGTTACAATTATTCCAACTTTGTCTTTGAATACCGCTGACCTCTGTCATCAACAAGTCAGATGACAGATGTGCATTGCAGGTACATTTGCAGTCTTTGGGAGAGTTCGGCAGAACTGACAAATTGAGTAACTAATGCAGAACATTTCTAATAGGAAGTCCATAGTGCGTGTGTGTGTCTGTGTGTGTGCTTGTACCTGCTCTCTGTAGACACTCGGGGCTCGAGTACCCCAGGTACTGCAGCATTTCATCCAGCGAGTCGTCCCCCTCCCTCAGCGAGTCCCACGCTGGCACCGCCTCCCGACACACCCGTTTAGCCAATGGCGGCGCGGGAAACTGCTCCAGGCCCGACTCGCCCTGATCCCGCTCTCCATCCATCCTATGCTCTATCCCCTCCTCCTCCTCCTCCTCCTCCTCCTCCTCTTCTTCATCTTCTTCTCCTCCTCCATCTCCCATCCCCTCCTTTGTGTCTTTCCTCTCCTCCTCTCCTTCCCCTTCCCCCTCCCCCTGTAACTCCTGCCTTTCACCCTCCGTCCCTCTCCGTCCCTCCTCTGCTGCCTCGATATCCTCCTGCCCCCCCTCCTCTTCACTGTCTTCTTTCTTCAGTCCCATCTTTTTCGGCGGACCTCCCGGTGGAGTGCGTAAATGAAGATTGCCGCCGTGAGGGGATTGTGTGTGTGGCATGAATGTGTGTGTGGGGCTGTTCGGGGAGCAGGGCGGGGGTCCGTAGAGAACGGCAGAGTCCCAGGAGTGTTTCCCCGCCACGTCTCGGACGATGACGCGGACGCAGGCGGGGGCGGAGGACAAACCGGCCGTCATCCCGCCTCCTGGAACACCGGACTCTGAGCGGATCTGGGACAAAGAGGAGGACAGTGTTTAGACTAACGACGACCACATATTATTATTACATTGCATTTAGCTGACGCTTTTATCCAAAGCGACTTACAATAAGTGCGTTCAACCAACAAGATACAAACTTGAAGAAAACAGAATCATATAAGTCCATCAGGTTTCAGAGATCTAAAACATTTCAAGTGCTACTCAACTGGCCAGTCCTTTATTAGTATATAAGTGCTTTGTTAGTAAAAAAGTATTTAGTCAGCCACCAATTGTGCAAGTTCTCACACTTAAAAAGATGAGAGAGAGGCCTGTAATGTTCATCCTAGGTACACTCAGTGTTGGGAAAGTTCACTTTCTACATGAACTAGTTCAGTTCACAGTTCACACATTTTAAAATGAACTAGTTCAGTTCATAGTTCATAATTCAAAATGTTGAACTAAAGTTCATGGTTTCAAAAATGAACTAATTTATAGTTCATAGTTATTTTTTCAATACGTTGCTGCAAGCTATTATTTGTCTCCTGTACGATGTTAATGGGCCATTTCAATGTTTACAATATCCTCAGAGGGCCGTACAAGTTATTGACCTCTGCTTAAAAAAACTAAAATCACAGCCCATTCATTTCATGCTGTGCAAAGAAAAAGCAACCTCTTAATCCAGATATCTCACCATGACTCGCGTATGCATGCACGTGCAGGGTGGAGCGTGACCACCAACACAGAAAGATATGGACACAAGATGTGTGCAAATGTATTTAGTTTCCTATCCATGTGAACATGATTTAAGTGGGGGGGACCTAACCTCCTATAGGGGGGTCCGGGGGGCGTGCTCCCCTGGGAAGATTTGTTGCACTTTGAGAGCAACATTAGGAGATCTATGGACACATCTCTCAACACCCAAACACAACTGTAAGCAGATTTTCTTTTAATTTATGGATATTTGACAAATCACTCCCCTTTCAAACTGTATTCTTCTTTATTAATAACTGTCATATAGTATTTTATACCTGTTTACTTTATTCTCTTGTTTTTTTTATAACTATAATGATCATATAAAGATGTGCCTTTACCTCACTGGTTGTAGACAAAGCTTCTTATATTCGTTAGCATAGCTAGCTAACCAGATGCTAATGATAACAACACAGTTATTGACTGTATGACAGATGAGCAGATCGCCACTGGGCTTTCAACTAAAGACACAGACACGCAGAAACTGCGGCATGTATATGGATTTATCGGTACTGCAATTTCTGAAGTGCTTGAGTGGCGTTCTGGTGCTCTCCGTCAGAACTGCACCCCTGTCAGTCGAGACATATACCACGTGATGACACGTTCGGCTCGTGTTGTGTTCAAGGACCCTGACCTTGGCCAGGAAAAACAGGCACTCGCTTGTTTAATTTTTTTGCGGTCTAGATTTCTTTCATTTTTTTATTTTTTGCGTGTGTTTATAAATTACCTCGAGGGCCGTACCAAATTGTCTCGCGGGCGGTATACGGCCGGAGGCCGGAGGTTCCCCACCCCTGCCGTAGAGTCTCACTCTGAGCGAGTGCTGCTGCAGCTGCTCTCGGCTTCGTCCATACTAATTCATTCATTCATTCAATGCTCGCCGGTTCCGCGGTCCCACATTGTTTGTTGTGAGGAGTCTGATATATTTAGTATATTTATATTTTAGTGCGACAGCCAGGGGTGACAGGCGCGTACGCGTCACAGGCAGCTTGCTGTTGCCAGATTGGGTGGTTTTCCGCATTATTTTGAAGCCTGTTTACGGTGTGTTTTAACTGGGTTTTCGGCTGAAAGGCATATGAAATCTGGCACACTTTTGAACGCCGTTATAATACAGTGCTGAGAATGAACGCAGTTTTGAACGCCGTTATACAGCGCTGAGAATGAACGCGTTCTCAATTACGTTCATCTAGCGGAAATACGGTACGTTCAGTTCACGTTCGCCCAAAATATGAACGCGTTCATGAACGATCGTTCATTGAACGCGTTCAGGTACATCACTGGGTACACTTCAACTATGAGAGACAGAATGGGGGGAAAGAATCCAGGAAATCACATTGTAGGATTTTTAATGAATTAATTGGTAAATTCCTCGTTAAAATAAGTATGTGGTCACCTACAAACAAACAAGATGTCTGGCTCTCACAGACCTGTAACTTCTTCTTTAAGAGCCTCCTCTGTCCTCCACTCGTTAACTGCATTAATGGCACCTGTTTAAACTCGTTATCAGTATAAAAGACACCTGTCCACAACCTCAAACAGTCACACTCCAAACTCCACTATGGCCAAGACCAAAGAGCTGTCAAAGGACACCAGAAACAAAATGGTAGACCTGCACCAGGCTGGGAAGACTGAATCTGCAATAGGTAAGCAGCTTGGTGTGAAGAAATCAACTGTGGGAGCAATTATTAGAAAATGGAAGACATACAAGACCACTGATAATCTCCTTCGATCTGGGGCTCCACGCAAGATCTCACCCCGTGGGGTCAAAATGATCACAAGAACGGTGAGCAGACATCCCAGAACCACACGGGGGGACCTAGTCCATGACCTGCATAGAGCTGGGACCAAAGTAACAAAGGCTACCATCAGTAACACACTACGCCGCCAGGGACTCAAACCCTGCAGTGCCAGACGTGTCCCCCTGCTTAAGCCAGTACATGTCCAGGCCCGTCTGAAGTTTGCTAGAGAGCATTTAGATCAGTGGTCGCCACACCCGGACCCGCACCCGCGGGTAGATCGCGGACCGTTAAAAAAAGTAACAAAAGAAAGAAAAATAAAATAAAAAGAATAATGTTTGAAAAATACGTTTTTAGATGTAAACCGATCATCCACCACCCCGTTAGCAGGTGCCACTTGATTGACGTATATTTGAGACACCTCAATAATATAATACATAAACCGTGCTTTACGTGAACCTCATCATGACACAAGAGAGCACGGCAGGACTGCAATTTCCCGTGTTCAGTGAATGCAACAGAGGCAAGTCACCAGACCAATCAGAGAGTTGCATGGAAATACACGTGTGCTTGTGTCATTCAAGCTCGGCTCTTTGTGTGTGTGGCAATAGCGCATTTGGTGTGAGAGAGAGAGAGAGAGAGAGAGAGAGAGAGAGAGAGAGAGAGAGAGAGAGAGAGAGAGAGAGAGAGAGAGAGAGAGAGAGAGAGACCGGTGCTCGCAGGGACCGTGATGTTAGCATCTGGTTAGCTTGCTGCACTAACGGACATAAGGAGCTGTTTCCACAACAAGCTGGAGGAGAGTCCTCCCCTGTCAGACTGAGGGGCTCAGGTGAGCTAACGGACTCTCTGAGTGTTTAGAACGGTTTTGTCACAAATTATTCAAAAGATTATTTCCGTGGCACACCTTCATATGATCATTATAGTTATACAAACAATAAGAGAATAAATGAAAAACAGGTATGAAATACTATATGGCAGTAAAACAAGAATACAGTTTAAAAGGGGAGTGATTTGTAAAATATCCATCCATCCATCCATCTTCTCCCGCTTATCCGTGGTCGGGTCGCGGGGGTAGCAGTTCCAGCAGAGAGCCCCAAACTTTCTTTTCCCTGGCGACATCAACCAGCTCTGACTGGGGGATCCCAAGGCGCTCCCAGGTCAGCGAAGAGATATAATCCCTCCACCTGGTCCTAGGTCTACCCCTTGGTCTCTTCCCAGCTGGACGTGCCTGGAACACCTCCCTAGGGAGGCGCCCAGGTGGCATCCTAACTAGGTGCCCGAACCACCTCAACTGGCTTCTTTCGACGCGAAGGAGGAGCGGCTCAACTCCGAGTCCCTCCCTGATGACCGAACTTCTCACCTTATCTCTAAGGGAGACACCAGCCACCCGGCGGAGGAAACCCATCTCGGCCGCTTGTATCCGCGATCTCGTTCTTTCGGTCATGACCCATCCTTCATGACCATAGGTGAGGGTAGGAACGAAAATGGCCCGGTAGACAGAGAGCTTTGCCTTCCGGCTCAGCTCCCTTTTCGTCACAACGGTGCGGTAAAGCGACTGCAATACCGCTCCCGCTGCTCCGATTCTCCGGCCCATCTCACGCTCCATTGATCCCTCACTCGAGAACAAGACCCCGAGATACTTGAACTCCTTCACTTGGGGTAAGGACTCATTCCCTACTTGGAGTGGACAGTCCATCGGTTTCCTGCTGAGAACCATGGCCTCAGATTTGGAGGTGCTGATCCTCATCCCAGCCGCTTCACACTCGGTTGCGAACCGATCCAGTGAGTGCTGAAGGTCGCAGACCGATGAAGCCATCAGAACCACATCATCTGCAAAAAGCAGTGGTGCAATCCTTAGTCCACCGAACTGCAGACCCCCCCCCCCACGACTACGCCTCGAAATCCGATCCATGTATATTACAAACAGGATTGGTGACAAAGCGCAGCCCTGGCGGAGGCCAACCCTCACCGGAAATGGGTCCGACTTACTGCCGAGGACCCGGACACAGCTCTCGCTTTGGGAGTACAGAGATTGGATGGCCCTGAGTAGAGACCCCCTCACTCCATACTCCCGCAGCACCTCCCACAGTAACTCCCTGGGAACCCGGTCATACGCCTTCTCCAAGTCTACAAAACACATGTAGACCGGATAAGCGTACTCCCAGGCCCCCTCCAGGATCCTTGCGAGAGTAAAAAGCTGATCCGTCGTTCCACGACCAGGACGGAATCCGCATTGTTCCTCCTCAATCTGAGGTTCGACAATCGGCCTGACCCTCCTTTCGAGTACCTTGGAGTAAACTTTCCCGGGGAGGCTGAGTAGTGTGATGCCTCTGTAATTGGCACACACCCTCTGATCCCCCTTTTTGAAAAGGGGGACCACCACCCCGGTCTGCCACTCCTTCGGTACCGTTTCCGACTTCCACGCAACGTTGATGAGACGTGTCAACCATGACAGTCCCTCAACACCCAGAGCCTTCAGCATTTCCGGGCGGATCTCATCCACCCCCGGGGCTTTGCCACTGTGGAGTTGTTTGACGACCTCAGTGACCTCCCCCCGGGAGATTGGCGTTGATCCCCCGTCATACTCCAGCTCTGCCTCTAACATAGAGGGCGGAGTTGTCGGGTTCAGGAGTTCCTCAAAGTGTTCCTTCCAACGTCCCAACACTCCATCAGTTGAGGTCAACAACGTCCCATCCTTACTGTACACAGCTTGGATGGTTCCCTGCTTCCCCCTCCTGAGGTGTCGGACAGTTTTCCAGAACAACTTTGGTGCCGCCCGAAAGTCCTTCTCCATGTCTTCTCCGAACTTCTCCCACACCCGCTGCTTTGCCTCGGCCACGGATGAGGCTGCTGCCCTTCGGGCCTGTCGGTACCTTGCAACTGCTTCGGGAGTCCCCCGGGATAACAAATCCCTGAAGGCCTCCTTCTTCAGTCGGACGGCTTCCCTGACCACCGGTGTCCACCAGGAGGTTCGAGGGTTACCGCCCCTTGAGGCACCTAAGACCTTGAGACCACAGCTCCCCACCGCGGCTTCGGCAATAGAGGCTTTGAACACCGACCACTCTGGTTCAATGTCCCCAACCTCCACAGGAATGCCCGAAAAGCTCCGCCGGAGGTGTGAGTTGAAGGCCTCCTGAACTTGGGCCTCCTCCAGACGTTCCCAGTTCACCCGAACTACACGTTTGGGCTTACCAGGTCTATCCAGAGGCTTCCCCCGCCACTCGACCCAACTCACCACCAGATGGTGATCAGTTGACAACTCCGCCCCTCTCTTTACCCGAGTGTCCAAAACATACGGCCTCAGGTCCGATGATACGATAACGAAATCGATCATGGACCTTCTGCCTAGGGTGCTCTGGTACCACGTACACTTATGAGCATCCTTATGTTCGAACATGGTGTTTGTTATGGCCAATCCATGACTAGCACAGAAGTCCAGTAACAAACCACCACTCCGGTTCAGATCAGGGGGGCCGTTCCTCCCAATCACGCCCCTCCAAGTGTCTCCATCATTGCCCACATGTGCGTTGAAGTCTCCCAGCAAGACTAAGGAGTCCCCTTCAGGAGCCCCATACAGGACTCTTTCCAGGGTCTCCAAGAAGGCCGAATACTCTGAACTGCTGTTGGGTGCATAAGCACACACAACAGTCAGAGTTTTCCCCCCCATAACCCGCAGGCGTAGGGAGGCGACCCTCTCGTCCACTGGGGTAAACTCCAACAACGAAGCACCTAACCGGGGACTTGTGAGTATCCCCACACCCGCCCGGCGCCTCACACCTTGAGCAACCCCGGAGAAGAATAGAGTCCAACCCCTATCCAGAAGTAAGGTTCCAGAGCCGACGCTGTGCGTAGAGGTGAGCCCAACCAGATCCAACTGGTACCGCTCCACCTCCCGCACAAGCTCCGGCTCCTTCCCCCCCAGAGAGGTGACGTTCCACGTCCCCAAAGCCAGCTTCTGCCGCCCGGGTCTGGTCCGTCGAGACCCTCCGCTTTCACTGCCACCCGTCTGGCAGCGCACCCGACCCCATCGATGTTTCCCGTAGGTGGTGGGCCCGCGGGACAGAGAAGCGGAGGTGTTGCCCACGTTGCCTTTTCGGGCTGGGCCCGGCCGGGCTCCGTGGCAAGCCCGGCCACCAGACGCTCGCCAACGAGTCCTCCTTCTGGGCCTGGCTCCAGAAGGGGACCCCGGGCTTCCTCCGGGCCGGGTATCCTCACTTCTTGTTTTTCCTTTCATGAGGTCTTTTGAACCAATCTTAGTCTGGCCCCTTGCCTGAGACCAATTTGCCATGGGAGACCCTACCAGGAACACAAGGTTCCAGACAACACAGCCCCCAGGTTCATCAGGGCACCTCTCTGAAGAACCAGCACCTTACCGTGGTAGAGAGGTTTGTGTGCCCTGGTTTGTAAAATATCCATAAAGAAAAAGAAAATCTGTTGACAGTTCTGTTTCTTATGGGTGCTGAGAGAGGTATCCATAGATCTCTTCATGTTGCTCTCAAAGTGCACCAGATTGATGCTTTTAACTTCAATATTTTAAAAAAAATCTTCCCCCTAGAAGAGGTGAGGACCTAGAGGAGGTGAGGACCACCCTAGAGGAGGTGAGGTCCGCCCCCCACTCATAAAAAAAATAGCACTTTACCACTGCCTCAGGGTTTCCGCTAGGATTTTTTCTCGACGGTCAAATGTCCGGGCAGATTTTATTTTACCGGACAAATTTGAAACTTACCGGTCATATTTCAATAATAATAATAATAGTTGTGTAGCAGAGTTTCCGTAAGCAGGTAATTACCGGACTATGAGCAGATATGCTGATGTTTAAAACTCAGTTCACGGGGCTCATTTTGATATTGCTTCAGTTTATAATCGTAACAGATCGAAAAAAAATTCAGATTAATTTTTCAATAAATGATTCCACAAACAACAAACAACATAATTATTACATTCAAACAAACTACTTGTAGTAGATAACGTACATTATTCAGAAGTTTACATCAACTTTGAATAATAACACGGGAGAAACGGAGCCTCTCTTTTCCCCTCTCCCTCCCTCTCTCTCTTGACAGCAGCTCCTGCAGCGTGCTAAACAGAGGGCGGGGCTTCAGGTGATTCTGCAGAGCTGCGTGTCTCGGTCAGACTCAGCAGCTGATCTGATCTCTCTCTCTCTCGCGTCCGGTTACACTTCACTCGCGTTTATGTCCATATCGATCAGATCCAGCTCTCCTGATCGGCCTTTATAGAGAGCACCGATCAAACTATTAAGAGTGAATATCGGCCGATAATGACCGGCGGCCGATCGATCGGAGCCTCCCTAATTATTACCAGACATTTTGACCGTCAGGTTTTGAATTTACCTGTTTTTTATAAATGTTACCAGCTAAAAACCGGTAATTACCGGCTAACGGAAACCCTGCCCTGCCTATATGCCGTGAGCTGATTATGGAGCCTTCATTGTAACAGTAATTCAGATGCAATTAGCCTATAAAAGGCCTCAAATTGGAAGCACTGTCTGGGCCGTCTTTTTCACTCAATTCTGCAATAAGTAGATCTCGCCTTTCACCTAGGCCGAGGTCGGTGATCTTGGGCTTAAAAAGGTTGGTAACCACTGATTTAGATGATCCAGAAGAGGATTGGGAGAATGTCATATGGTCAGATGAAACCAAAATAGAACTTTTTGGTAAAAACTCAACTAGACGTGTTTGGAGGAGAAAGAATGCTGAGTTGCATCCAAAGAACACCATACCTACTGTGAAACATGGGGGTGGAAACATCATGCTTTGGGGCTGTTTTTCTGCAGAGGGACCAGGACGACTGATCCGTGTAAAGGAAAGAATGAATGGGGCCATGTATCGTGAGATTTTGAGTGACAACCTCCTTCCATCAGCAAGGGCATTGAAGATGAAACGTGGCTGGGTCTTTCAGCATGACAATGATCCCAAACACACCGCCCGGGCAACGAAGGAGTGGCTTCGTAAGAAGCATTTCAAGGTCCTGGAGTGGCCAAGCCAGTCTCCAGATCTCAACCCCATAGAAAATCTTTGGAGGGAGTTGAAAGTCTGTGTTGCCCAGCGACAGCCCCAAAACATCACTGCTCTAGAGAAGATCTGCATGGAGGAATGGGCCAAAATACCAACAACAGTGTGTGAAAACCTTGTGAAGACGTTTAACCTCTGTCATTGCCAACAAAGGGTATATAACAAAGTATTGAGATGAACTTTTTTTATTGACCAAATACTTATTTTCCACCATAATTTGCAAATAAATTCTTTAAAAATCAGACAATGTGATTTTCTGGATTTTTTTTTTCTCATTTTGTCTCTCGTAGTTGAGGTATAGCTAGGATGAAAATTACAGGCCTCTCATCTTTTTAAGTGGGAGAACTTGCACAATTGGTGGCTGACTAAATACTTGTTTGCCCCACTGTAAGTGCTTTGTTAATAGTTCTATTGCTCGAAGTGGAGTCGAAAGAGATGAGTTTTCAGTCTCCCCCGGAAGGTGTGTAAGCTATCTGCTGTCCTGATGTCAATGGGGAGCTCATTCCACCATTTTGGAGCCAGGATAGCAAACCCACGTGTTTTTGCTGATGGGAACTTGGGTCCCCCTCGCAGTGCGGGTGCAGCGAGCTGTTTGGCTGATGCAGAGCAGAGAGCACGTGCTGGGGTGTACGGTTTAACCATGTCCTGGATGTAGGAAGGGCCAGATCCATTCGCAGCATGGTACGCAAATATGAATGGTATACTTTTTTCAAACAACCACACATCTCAACTGCCCTAAAACAACACTTCTTGGGAATGTTTTGGCGTCTTCCTCATAGTTACACCTTCTTTACACTTGATAGAACTTTTATCAGAAAAACTAAAATGATTTTAACTTGATCAATCAACTCAGGGTAGAGAGGGTTCATATAATATAAAATAATAACTAATAATTAAACAAATGTACACTACACAAGGCTTATAGTGAAAACCAAAAAATAAACACTAAAACATAGGCCTATATCGCTATCAGCTAAATTGCTACAGCAAACATTGGTTTCGATATTGGCCAAATGGTACTCCAAATATCAGTATTGGCCAAAATATGACTCAAAACATCTCTATTGGCTGAGAATGTGACATGTGTGCATCTCTAATAAAGAAACTAATTCTAAAAGGACTGGAAGCAAAAGCTACTTAGCCAGCACCGGTGATTTTTTTCAGCGTCTTGTGTTTGTCGGTCGTTTTGCGGTTACATTCTGTACCAGTTCTTGGCGGGCAGTTGCGGCGTCATTAAGGCAATTAAGAAAATATGCAATGTAGGCATGTTAACTTACTAAGTAACATTTCCATTCTTACAGTGGCTAAATACAAATGAAGACGCTTTAACTGCATGATGTTCAGATAATGTTAGTGGCTGTTGCGTTTGATGTCAGAGTTCTCCAGCCCCTTTCTTTTGACTGAGGTTACCTGATACACGGAGAGCAGCGTGGAGCCGTTCAGAACCAGGAACTGCAGGTTAGGGGAATGGAAAAGCTCCGGTCCGAGATCTGCACTCTCACAGAACGGGTTATCTTGGTTTTCACACACCTAGAACAACATAGAAAATGGTGCCGTTACAGCGAAAGATGTAAGATCTGATTAAAGCATCAAGACTGGTTTATGATGTGTATTCCCCGAAGGACAAACACGTCCCATCAGCATATCCATTGGTGAAGGAATGAGTCCTAAAACCCGGTAATGATTCAGCATAGTTGGACTTTCAGTTTGTTTTGCCTCGTTTTAATTG
The DNA here is from genome assembly GCF_902827115.2 of Pseudochaenichthys georgianus. Taxonomy (NCBI): domain Eukaryota; kingdom Metazoa; phylum Chordata; class Actinopteri; order Perciformes; family Channichthyidae; genus Pseudochaenichthys; species Pseudochaenichthys georgianus. The sequence continues at coordinate 29,843,129 of NC_047524.1, read as the reverse complement.
GATGTCTGAAGCGAGGTTGATTGTTAACACCAGTTTCTAAACAGGGTGGGTGCTAACAAGTGGCTACATGAGACTCAACGGTTGTCGGGCACATTTAACGGCATCATGCCAAACACAAAGAAAATCATCTCAGTGATTTGGATTCCAAAGTTGTGCGACTATAAATTGTTGTTCCCGTTGGCTTGTTGTCGAGGAACCAGTGCAATGCTAACTTTTAGGTTGCCTACCTCCCTGCATCACTCAGGGGAGTACATCAGACTGGCATTGTTAGCATCAATCCACAGTACCTGGCTGGACAGAGTGGCAGGCCCTCCGGACATGGGGTAATGGCCTAGATGGTTGACTAAGTGTGTGATTACAGTGCTGGCTGCGATGGAGACCAGGCCGTGCTGAATCCGGCTTCGCACTGCAGAAAGAGGACACAGAGGACATGTTTTTTAGAACAATACATTTAAATCAGCAAATATTAAAAGTGCACAGTCTTTGTTTACAGTCTCTTTTTTGACAAAAGAACCTAATTGGTGTGTGGAGCGTTGAAAACAGAAAATACATTATTTTGCGAAGCGCTGGAGTAATTGGAATATTATTGTATATGTATTTTTAACATGATATCTAAGGAGGAGGCTAAGGGCCATGCGCATTCCTTTTTTTATGAGATTAAAGACAGAATTCTGAGATTAATGTCAGAATTCCAAAAATATTATATTATTATATATCTTGGAATTCTGACTTTTTACACGGAATTCTGACTTTAATTTAATCTTTTACAAAGATGTTTGGTCTGATCTAAATGTGGCCCTTGTCCTTTTCCATATATATACATGTTTCGTGACATCACTAGACGCAAATAAACCCAGGAAAAAATGGTGTTCTCACAAAACATTGATATATTCTTGTTGAGCAAAAAATAATGACAACAAAAATGCTTAAAGATACGTGCAGACAAAACGCCCCACTGTGTAAGACCTTTACTTTTTATACTTGCAAGTTAGGAGAAAACTTCAGGAATTACAGCGAGAAAACTAGGAAGAGGTCTAAAGAAACACATTCAGCTCGTACATAGTTTGCCTCATGCTGAGCAGAAGCCAATGCCATCACACACTGTGCTGCCAGCAGATCCTGGCTAATCAACATCAGTACACACACACACACACACACACACACACACACTGTGACACACTGACACACACACACAGTCACACACACTTACACACACACACACACACACACACACACACACACACACACACACACTGTGACACACACACACACACACACTGTCACGCACACACACACTGTCACGCACACACACATTCACACACACACACACACACACTGTGACACACGCACACACACGCACGCACGCACACACACGCACACACACACACTTGTTATTGGCAGGGCTGTGTGTAGAGTACAGATATGTATTGACCAGACATTCTCAACATCTCCCTGAACCTCAGCAGAGCTTTAGGAGGAGGAAGGGAAAGGACATGTCAGTAAAAAAGGAAAATAATAAATAATGTTAGTAGAGATTGAAGCTAAAAGAATAACAGAAGAAAGGAAGTGAAGAGGTGAGGAAGAGAAGATAGAAGTAAAGAGGGAGAGAGGAGAAGTGAAGCGTGGTCTATAGTGGTGCTCCGGTCATTAGCCGAGACGCTGATCCTGGTGGATCGCAGCAGGGGACAATACACACTCTCACACGGATACACACACACACACACACACACGGATACACACACACTCTCACACGGATACACACACACACGGATACACACACACTCTCACACAGATACACACACACACACACACACACACACACACACACACACACACACACACACACTCTCACACGGATACACACACACTCTCACACAGATACACACACACACGCACACACACACACACACACACACATATACGGATACACACACGGATACACACACACTCTCACACGGATACACGGATACACACACGGATACACACACACTCTCACACGGATACACACACACTCTCACACAGATACACACACACACACATACGGATACACACACGGATACACACACACTCTCACACGGATACACACACACACACACTCACACGAATACACACACACTCTCACACGGATACACACACACACTCACACACAGATACACACACTCACACGGATACACACACACACACACACACTCTCTCTCACATGGATACACACACACTCACTCTCTCACACGGACACACACACACACACACACTCACACGGATACACACACACGGATACACACACTCACACACACACACTCTCACATGGAAACACACACACACACACACACACACACACACACACACACACACACACACACGCCAATGCATCACTTTACATATAGAGAGGTATTACAGACTCGTAACGGGGTGACGTAATCAGGATACAAAACAAGTATTCCCTTATTGAGGTAATCCAATAGTAACATTACTTCTATACTGTGATACTCCGATAAGCTTACTGATTATATTTAGGTAACTAGTATTTGTAATGAAATACATTAAAGGTTTAGGGTAGGGTCTTTCAGAAATGAGGTGATTTAAAAAATATAACTTAATATCTGAAAAATTACTTCACTTTTGAAAAATCATTGTATTTTTCAAAGTACATTTTTATCCCATTTCTCATAATGATTCAATAAAAATAAAAAATCCCCTCATTTCTGAAAATAAACTACAATTACGAAGAAATCACCTCAGTTATCAAAAATGGCAAGATTATCCCAAATGACCTACGGTACTTTCCGGACTATAAAGCGCACCTGCATATGAGCCGCAGCAGCTACATTGTCCGTCTGTCTTGCTCTCGTTCTGTCTCTCGGCTCCACTTTTACTTTGGCGCGCGACCTGTCTCACTCTTTTCCGGCCTCCAGCTTTTCCTGCTGGAGCCCGCCGCTTAAAGGTGGCGGGCGCGGACCGGTCCTAGAGCCCATAGTGTTAAGGTGGTTAATGTTACCTGTAAAATCCATAGATTTAGGAGGTTCCCTAGTGGCCGTTAGCTGTACAAAAAAAAAATGGGGAAAAAAGTCGCGGCTTATAGTCCGAAAAGTACGGTACTTTTGATTTGGTAAAGGGGAAACATTTTTTAAAAATCAACATATTTAAAAAAAAAAAATCCCAACCCTGCTGGATAATAGGTTTCTGAGTGTGTGATATTCTACCTTCGGTGACAGGCTGCAGTTTGCTGGAGCGCTCAGAGTCCGGGCTGTGCAGCGGTTCTGGTTCTCGGAGGCTCTCTAGCGGCAGGAACGGGTCGTAGTCCGGACTCAGCAGGTCGGACATCTGCAGCGGGTAATACTTAGGACTGTTGAACGACTGGGCTCCATACACACAGCCGTGTAACACCTGGAATATTTCAAAAGGAAAGGGACATCAGATTGAACTCCATTGAGCCTCATTAATAGCCCATGTTCAGCTTTACTTCCCTGATGCTTACACTTTATGTGATGAACACTTATCTTTAATATAGGATTAGGGGGAATTTATGCTTAAAAGTGTGCCAAGTGTAAGTTATGACCAGGTTAACATTAATAACAGAATGTGAAGAGTGTTGCTGTTATAACAAATGCTTTTATGTATTGTATGCAGAGATATTGGGTGGCTGCGGCTCAGGTGGTAAATGGGTGTCTAGGGGTCAAACGTTGGTACTACAACTTCCATATCAGTATGTGACGTCATTCGGCCCAAAAATAATTTTCCCATTAAGAAACATTGGGAAAGAGACGTCAGTAAATTGCATAGTCAGGGCATTCTGGCTCCATGCGCCACTGAGCAACTTTCCTCCCGCCTACGACACTGTATCCAGTTCCCTTTAAACATCCTTTCAGTCAACATGTCAAAATGTCAGCAAATTGCTCCCCTCTTGTTACTCTAGATGGGGTAATAAATCTCTCTAATACATCTAATAAATCTCTCTAATAAATCTCTCTAATAAATCTAATAAATCTCTCTAATAAATCCAACTGTACGAGTGTTTAGATTTTTTTTACAATTTAACGTTTTTGTGTGAGTGTTGGCAGATGAAGTTCGGTAGAAAGAAATGTGTTTTGGAGATAGAGCCGACATCTCTACGGCCGATATCTGCCGCCCTCAGCAAGTCACATCTAAATTGATAACAAGCACTACATGTTAGAGGATTTCATTTTGATTATCAGTTCAATTGTCCCTTTAGAGCAGGGGTGGGGAACCTCCGGCCTCCGGGCCGTATACGGCCCGCGAGACCATTTGATACGGCCCTCGAGGTAATTTATAAATACACGCAAAAAATTAAGAAATTAAAGAAATCTAGACCGCAAAAGAATTAAACAAGCGAGTGCCTGTTTTTCCTTGCTAAAATCAGGGTCATTGAACACAACACAAGCCTAATGTGTCATCACAAGGGCTGCTCCGGCACTTCAGATAAGGAGCCGTACACATGCCGCCGTTTCTGCGTGGCTGTGTCTTTAGCTGAAAGCCCAGTGGCGATCTGTTCATCTGTGATACTGATCATACAGTCAATAACTTTGTTGTTATTAGCATCTGGTTAGCTAGCTATGCTAACGAATATAAGAAGCTTTTTCTACAACCAGTGAGGTAGAGGCACATCTTTATATGATCATTATAGTTATACAAAAATAAGAGAATAAAGTAAGTATACAAGAATACAATTTGAAAGGGGAGTGATTTGTAAAATATCCATAAAGAAAAAGAAAATCGGCTTCCAGTTCTGTTTCATCTGGGTGTTGAGAGATGTTTCCATAGATCTCTTAATGTTGCCCTCAAAGTGCACCAGATTGATGCTTTTAACTTCAACATTTAAAAATAAATCTTGGGGGAGCATGCCCACGGACCCCGCTAGAGGAGGTTAGGTCCGCCCCCCCGCCCTTAAATCATGTTCACATGGTTAGGACACTAAATACATTACATTACATGTCATTTGTTAGACGCTTTTATCCAAAGCGACTTACATACATTCAATACTGTGGACAATCCCCACAGGAGCAATTTGGGGTGAAGTGTCCCAGGGACACAACGAGATGCTGACTGCAGTGGGACTCAAACTTACCCTGATTCGAAGTCCTTTGCATTGAATTTGCACACATATTGTGTCCATATCTTTCTGTTTTGGTGGTCCTGCCACAACCGTGCACGTGCATGCATGCACGAGTCATGGTAAGATATCTGGATTAAGAAGTTGCTTTTTCTTTGCACAGCATGAAAGAAGGGCCAAATTAATGGGCTGTGATTTTAGTATTTTTAAGCAGAGGTCAATAATTTGTACGGCCCTCGGAGGATGTTGAAGCAATTGAAATGGCCCTTGAGGAAAAAGGTTCCCCACCCCTGCTTTAGAGCAGTGATTCTCAAATGGGGGTACGCGGACCCCTAGGGGTACATTGGGGTACTGCAGGGGGTACGTGAGAAAAATAAATAAAAAGTTAATTCAAAAAATACCATGCATGATTACAAAAATAATCTTAGTAAAATAAGTGAAATAGAAAACACAATTTTATATATAATATTCCTAGAACCACTAAGGGGGTCCTCATATAAACATGTCAAATTTAAGTATTGTATCTTATAGTTTTTCATTGGTTTGTTAAACATATATTACTTCAATTGAAAAACTCCTTGGAAAAATCTGTTTTAATTGGTTTTCGTTATATTATATTAGATCGAATAGAGAGCGATGAAACCCTCTTTAATGGTCACACGCGCAGAGTACACAGCACACAGTGACATGTGTTCTCTGCTTTTAACACCTCCTAGTACCAGGAGTCTAGTACTAGGAGCAGTGGGCAGCTATTGGACAGCGCCCGGGGGGCAATGGGAGTGAGGGGGGAAGGGGGTTGTCTGGTGCCTTGCTCAAGGGCACCACGGCAGGGCAGGAGGTGAACTGGGACCTCTCCAAGTAGCAGTCCACACTCCATATTTAGGTCTAGACGGGGACTTGAACCAGCGAGCCTACGGCTCACAGTCCAAGCCCCTACTGACTGAGCCACTGCCGGACTCATTCAGGCATAAAGATGAAAATATCCTTAGTTTGTTGTAATTCATGCATGAAGGAGTTAATAAATCACACACTGATGGAACATCACTATATTGTAATTATGTATATAGGCTTTTTCTATCAAAAATGTCCCGGGTCGGTCAGGGGGTACTTGGCTGAGAAAATGTTTCACAGGGGGTACATTACTGAAACAAGTTTGAGAAGCACTGCTTTAATATATGATGTTTCCCTATAGTTTGAAGAACATAATTGACCTTATGTTAAAGACACACACACACACACACACACACACACACACACACACACACACACACACACACACACACACACACACACACACACACACACACACACACACACACACACACACACACACACACACACACACACACACACACACACACACACACACACACACACACACACACACACACACACACACACACACACACACACACACACACACACACACACACACACACACACACACACACCTTATAAATACAGCTGAGCAGGGTCTTGGTGGGCTGCTCCTTCTCTGGGGGGCTTCTGGTCTGAACAGGCTGGAGGAGAGTCTTTGGAGGCAGAGCCATCACCCAGTCCAGCAGACACAGCAGGAGGGACACCACCAGCTGGCACACAATAAACATACACACGGGTAAAAGGTGAGTTTCCAAGCAGAAAGAGGAATACAGTGTGTGATGGGAAAGTGAATGTGTGTTACCCTTTTATCCAGCTCATGAGGAGAAGTCTCGGTAGTAGGCAGCAAGTGTGTGATGGTGGCGATCAGAATCTAAGAACAAATACAATCAGAGAAGAATTGTTTTTCTACATCAGAACTGTTACAATGATTACTTCTGGTTAGAATTTAATCATGTAAAAATAAATCCAAAAATAAGAAAATATGATATTACATCTGACTTCATTTCCCACTAGATAATCTACACACCTATAATCAGAAACGGTTGAAATACAACTATAAGTGATACACTGCATTAGATAAAGACCTACTTGTTTATCTAAATATTTGTGTATATATATATATATATATATATATATATATATTTCAGTATTCATTTTTTTTATTTATTTTTTTATTTCTCTAAAACTGTTACCAAACCAGATGTATCCATGATAATCCAAGTATGCTGATTCTAATTGATTGATTCCATTCACACATTATGATTTCATTTATCAGAAATAAGAAATTAAACAAGTATTGAAATAATTAAAACAAATAAAGTCTCACCTCTACAATCTTCTTTGGAGTGTCGGGGGGGAATTCCTGAAGATAATCCACGTGGCTGATCAGGAGGTGCAGGATGTCCGACGCCACCAGGGCTACATTCTTATTGGGGTACTGCCAACACAATCAAATATGTGACTTCATTCACAGGTGTTTGGAGCAAACGCATTATTTGATCCACTCATTTAATATATATGATTCGGGAAACAAGTACTCAATTTTTGGTACTCAAGTAAAAGTATGAAAGTATTGGCTTAAAAGTATACTTAAGAAAGATTTGAATGCAGGTCTCTACTTGTAATTGTTTTAACATTAAAGGTGGGGTAGGTAAGTTTGAGAAACCGGCTCGAGATACACTTGTTATATTCCATGAAATGCTCTTAACATCCGATAGCAATGAATATCTGAAGTGCTTTGACAAAAAATCCATTAAAAAATGTCATCTGTGGAAGCCGTAGTACTGTAAAAAGCACGACCAATCATCTGAGCCGGCCCGGCTAAAGTAACTGGATGGCCTACCTGCCTGTCAGCCTTCCATCTGGGCACACACTTATCTCGTGCCCTCATTGGTCGTGTGTGTTGGAGGAGGGGCTCTGTGAGGAAGTGGCAGATTTTTTCCGGCTGTGTATTTTCAAATTCTAGTGCACTCGAGCTGGTTTCTCCAAACTTACCTACCCCACCTTTAAGGAATGCCACTTTTTTAAAGTATGAAATCTGAGTTCTTCTTACACATATTTTAGAACAAAACGTAAAATAATCCTGAATCTTCTATTTACCACATTCCTTATTTAAGGCATCTAACAAAAAAACATTTAAAAATAAATTGACTTTAAAATAATCGAAGCTTAACGGTACGTCCACACAGCAGCTTTAAACAAATCTTCCAACGCTTCCAACGCTTCTCTGCCCGTTGACTTTGAACGGGGATGACGTCACTTTGCCTCGCTTTTCGCCGAACTGCATTGTGGGGGAGCGAAGCGAAGATTTCCAGGATTTTCAGGATTCAAAAGTTGAGCAATGTTCAACTTTTGAAGCTGAGCTGGAAGCGCCAGCCAATCAAATCCCGTTTATGCAAATCTGACATTAGAAGCGCTAGCCAATCAAACCGCGTGTAAGCAGGGAGAAACAGACCGCAGTTCATTTCCTCATATTCCAAACGAGAAGTTACGGTAGCAAATCACCCGGTTCTTTACGACCAGAACTATTAACGGATACAAACCGGAGGAACCAGCATGGAGGGAGGTGGCAGAGACAGTGGGGGAACTGGTAGGTTTTCGCCTGTTTGGGGAGTTTATATATATATATATATATATATATATATATATATATATATATATTGCTCGCATAAAATCGCCGGGGTTTTTTGCTTTGTATGTCGGGGGCGGGAGATTCATGTGATTGGTTGTTGGTCGCAAAAAATCCCCAAGCTTTCAGACACGCCCAGCTCCAAGATTTTCAAGATGTTTTCAAAGCTGCTGTGTGGACGTACCGTAAGAGCTTAAAATGCTAACTCATTCCCGGGTTTTAGGACTCATTCCTGCATCAATCTATAACTGCTTCTTAACTGGGGCAACAAATACGTTCGTCATAATCCTATATTATCAAATCGAATGATTGTGATCCTTTATTCTTGTAATGTGTATCCATGGAACTGCCCCCCCCCCCTACCTCAAGGAACTCCTCACCCCTCATACTTCCTTGCGGACCTCCCGCTCCAGCAAAACCAACCTCCTCAAACCCCCCAGGACCAAGCTCCGTACTATGGGAGACCGGGCCTTCTGCGCGGCTGCTCCCAGCCTGTGGAACGCTCTCCCCGACCACACGAGAGCACAGACCGTGGAGGCTTTTCAAAAAGGCCTCAAACCCCATCTGTTCAATCGAGCCTTTTCCTAGGCCTTTCATCTTATTACTACCCTTTTATTATTGTATTGTTTGTTTTGACTGCTTTTTAATCACTCTACTGTGTTGTGTACAGTTTTTATTTTGTTCCATGCTAAATGCTTGTAGCACTTCGGGATACTCAGATATGAAGTGCGTTTATAAATTAAACCCATTATTATTATTAATGTTATATATTATAAGGGTGTTAATCTTTCTTTTATGTATACAATAGAATGCAGGTCAATTAGTGACAAGAGAAATAAATAACAGATGCTGCAATGAGGATTACAACATGGAAACTAAAAGTGCTTCTAGATACGAGCAGGAGCGGGTAGCGGGAACAAGACGGCAGGAAGTGGCTCCACATGGAAACATGACAATCCCTACAGCTTTGTTTATGTGTGTGTGATTGTGTGTGTGTTTGAATGTCACTGGGCCTGTGTGTGGGGCTACTGGCTGCTGGTATGAAGGCAAGAGATGCAAGTGGACAAGATGTGTGCACAGCTTGCAGCATTCCCTCTGGATTAGTGTCCTATCTGAAGGAGGACCAAACATATTGACTGTCCAGGGTTTGCTCCCAGGAGTCAGTGAATGCTAGTGTGTGTGTGTGTGTGTGTGTGTGTGTGTGTGTGTGTGTGTGTGTGTGTGTGTGTGTGTGTGTGTGTGTGTGTGTGTGTGTGTGTGTGTGTGTGTGTGTGTGTGTGTGTGTTGATGTGATGTTGTAGCTGGCCATTGGCTGCCGATACACGGGCTAGGGATTCCAAGGTGGAAGAGGTATGTGTGTGTGTGTCCATCTCGAGCCACTTGGCGGCAGATGAGACGGTGAATGCTGGACAGTGTGTCTGATCCGCGGGCCTGAAACAGACAATACCACCTGAGGCAATGTACAAGACGATGTTTGTGTATCACTCTTTGGCTACACAACACGAGCAATGCAGCTCTCATTGTGTGGTATCAAGCCATTGTTTAAAAAGAGGATTGTGAATTACATTCAAGAAGAAAAATATATCAGTATTCCTTTGTATTGGAAGTTTTTGTTATAACAGTTTATTAATATTACTAGCTGTTGATGTCACACTCGGGGTTTGAATGAGGAAAGGTGTGCAAAGTCGTATTTGACTCTTCTTGATGATGTTCTAATTCATTTACTTGACTCCGGGGCACAGAGAGGAAACCAGTTTTAAGATGTTGAAAAGTTCATTAAACATAAAAAGGCATTTCAAAGAAGTTGTGTTGGAGTTTGTGTTATTCTACATTTTGACACCAAGATTTTCTGATTTTTACTGCAAATGTACATCGGTTCCAAATATCGGTTATCGGTCTCCTTGATTACTAATAATTGGTATCGGCCTTGAAAAAGCCATATCGGTCGATCCCTAATTAATATTAAAAAAATAAATCTTGTTATCATTAAAAGATCATGTCATAACCTTAAAAATATCTGGGTATAAAAAAACAAATATCTTGTTTAATAATATAAAAAGGTATTGGATTCCAAATGAAATGCAACCCTTCAATGACCATTAAATAAGCTATACTTTGAAGCTGCACAGAGTAGTCACTGACCTTCAGAGTGACGCAGATGACATTGAGAGCGTCTTTAATCTGCGGGTGCTGAGTCCCGTGAGCCAGCTCCTCACACAGCCAGATCCCCAGACTGCACAGAGCCACACACCTGAACACAAACACACTGTGTGAGCATGTGATGCTGTTATACACACACAGTAATAGATAGTCCTGCAAAACTCCACATGTATGTAAACATGCTTTACACACGTAGATATTAGGAATATCAAATGTGGAAGCGCCCTAAAGCAAGCTTATGAAAACTAGATTTCCCCTTCTGGAATTAATAATATACGTCTTCTTCTAAATGTTGGGGGACTAGAAACACATTTAAATAAAACGCTATCCAACTCTATACCACAAACTATGATATTAAAATAAGAAATATGTTACCGAGCAGGAGCAGAGGGTTCGTCCCTGGCAGAGGTCAGGATGGTTTTGATAATGTGCTCCTAAAAAGCAAAGCATACACAAAAACACAGTGAATTAACACAATATATATCTACATGCATGTAGCAACTTCTTCTACAGGTCCCACACACACACACACACACACACACACACAGTTAGGTGTGTCACAGACTCAAAGTTGCATTGGTTTTTCAGATAGTGAGAAAAGTGATGCATGGGATTACATAAACGTTCACACACACTCGCTGGTCCCGTCCCTCTGGTCGCTGCTAATGACCGCTTAGTGATTCAGAACAAGTATGTGCTTTGTAAGGAACCAGTGAGCGGGGCTGAGGTGCTGCCACGCATGGCATTATCTGTTTACACGGCGACAACAACAATAACAACATCACTGCAATAGCTCTGGGCTGGTACAAGAATGAGTAATGAGACATTAACCTAATAGTTTGGATCTACAACCCCCGCTGACGGCAGCCTGATGTGTTACAGGGTTTTGACTGACTGGATTACACACAGAGATGGGGGCAGTTTTAAAGTATCCTGTCATGTTAGAAGGTGGTAAGGATATTTTAATGATACAACTTTTACGTCATTACTGTTATCATCTTTCTATCTAGAGAATTGTTTTTGTTTGTTTATCAAAACCTTTCGTAGTAACTTTTTCTATAAAGCATAACTTCTTTTATAACAAACTCACAACCTGTTTGTTACATTGCTTTGTTGAGTACTCGATGCCGATTGGTCAATTTTGAACATTCTGTGGTCTGCTCTTTTCGCTATCAGACCGCTGCCAAGGACAGCAGACTGTTGCCAAGGATAGCAGACCACCTTTAAGGACAGTAGACCATTGCTAAGGATAGCAGACCGTTATTAAGGATAGCAGACCGTTGCTAAGGATAGCAAACCGTTGCTTAGGATAGCAAACCGTTGCTTAGGATAGCAGACCGTTGCTAAGGATAGCAGACCGTTGTTAAGAATAGCAAACCGCTGTTAAGGAAAGCAGACTGTTGCTAAGGATAGCAGACCGTTGTTAAGGACAGCAGACCGTTGCTAAGGACAGCAGACCGTTGCTAAGGATAGCAGACCGCTGCTAAGGATAGCAGACCGCTGCTAAGGATAGCAGACCGCTGCTAAGGATAGCAGACCGCTGTTAAGGACAGCAGACCGTTGCTAAGGACAGCAGACCGTTTCAAAGGATAGCAGACCGTTGCTAAGGATAGCAGACCGCTTTTAAGGACAGCAGACCGTCGCTAAGGACAGCAGACCGTTGCTAAGGACAGCAGACCGTTGTTAAGGATAGCAAACCGCTGTTAAGGAAAGCAGACCGTTGCTAAGGATAGCAGACCGTTGTTAAGGACAGCAGACCGTTGCTAAGGACAGCAGACCGTTGCTAAGGATAGCAGACCGTTGCTAAGGATAGCAGACCGCTGTTAAGGACAGCAGACCTTTGCTAAGGACAGCAGACCATTTCAAAGGATAGCAGACCGTTGCTAAGGATAGCAGACCGCTTTTAAGGACAGCAGACCGTCGCTAAGGACAGCAGACCGTTGCTAAGGACAGCCGACCGTTGCTAAGGATAGCAGACCACCTTTAAGGATAGCAGACCACCTTTAAGGATAGCAGACCGTTGCTAAGGAGGACGCAAACTCTGACTAGGGGGTTTTGTGCAGTCAAATTAAGCTGCAGAAATAAGTCTGGTCAATTTAACATCAGTGGTCAAACAATGCTTCACGTTACTGTAAAGGTACCAATCTCAGTCAGTGCTCTAATCTTTCAAAATGACAGACTTTAAATGTTGTCCCTTTTAATTTAAAGATCCCCTATTATACTGTTTTTCATCAATATATTATACGTCTCAGATATATACAGTACATGTCTCTGAAATGTTTGGCTCGAAATATCAAACAGATCATTGCAGCATCCCATAATCCCCTCTGTTTCAGCCCTGTTTCCAAAGTGCTGATTCTCTGTCTGTTACTTTAGATGAAAATAAGGAGCCACTCCCCACGCCCCTCTGAGAGACATTTGGTTACAAATAACACAATGGTGCTCTAGGAGGATATTCTAGATTCAACCTTGGTTGGTGATTGGCTAATGGTGAGCCAAAAAAACGTTATGACATCATAAAGTGGCCAAAATCTGATCAGCTCATTTTCAGACAGGTTTTTATATAAATGGATCAGGATAAAAAGAGAGCAAATCTTTTTTTCAGAATCTCTTTACACAGAGGGGAGGACACATGTTTATGTATAAAATACATGAAAAAGTGGAGTTTGCATAATAGGTGAGCTTTGAAGAAAGTACACTCAAGTTAAATCTCCCAGTCATAAAGCCAAGCAAAACATACACATGGTCAACAAGTCACTAATGCATCGGCTCATCCCTAATTATTATTGCTACTATCTACCTTGACGTCAGGGAACTTGGTGAGCACCACATCAGCTGTGGTGGGGTGGAGGGCTGGAAGCTCCTCGTAGAAGTTTGGGAAACATACCAGAGACCCCAGCAGGATCTGGGACTCCACCCTGGGGGCCTGGGATAGAGGAGGAGGCATGGAGAAAAGACACAAAGATAGAAGACAGAAGGACACAGGAAATCATGACACATCTATGTAATATATACTGTATAATAATTGCTGCACATGAGTGTGATCCTGTTTCTCACGTTGAGCGATGAGCATGTGGTGACTCTTGACGCTGCGATGATGAAGTCCAGGATCAACATGGTGGCTCCAGGGAGGCCGATACTGAAGAAGCGGGGACTGCAGTGTTTTATGATGGTGTTCACAATGTCCTGCAGAAACATTATGTTGTTTAAAAAATACAGCTATAGACAAAAGAATATTCTGGCAATAAGTATGCAGTACAGTAGAGAAGACTTTTTAAAAACAGATTGTACTGGACGAAACATAAATACATGTTTTAAAAACGAGGCATGCTTTAAGTCAAAATATGTATTACATTGATTTGGCAAAAGGCTCATGACAGATGTTACAAGCAATCCATTTGAGAGGATATCTTACATATTAATTTATTTGACAACATAAGGAGGCCCTTTATTAATTATGTTAAAGATTTGGATTTAACCGACGATGAATTCGGCAACTAGTTGCAGTAACAACGCAAGCTTGTGGACTTATATATGTTTTCCTATAAACATTTTGAACCCTTAACAATTAATAGACAGTACTCCACTGTGTACTCGATTAACATTTTTTACTTTTTATTAATTTCCTTTTGTTTTTAGTTTGTCTCTTGAGTGAATGCAGCAAAAAGATTGTGATTTATGTTTACCTTATTCATTTAAAAGGCTGTATGTTATGTTGTTATACATTTAAATAAAAATATTGTGGAAAACAATATATATCACAATAGCAGTCATCACTTTTATATTTTTATATTCAGATAAAGCACGTTTGATTTTATATAAATGTTCCAGCATTTTCTAAACTCTAAAAGGCTGAATTTTTTAAACAAAGTATTGTGAAAAAAATATATAAATAATATATAACAATAGCAGCGCTGGCTAGAGAGCATTTGCACAAACAAATCCCTGCTTGATCCGAGTGGCTTTTTTTCTTACAAACTTTGCTCGACATAATTGTTTTGTCAGACGGCCACACACTCCACCTGGTCTTGGTGCAGCAGTCCCTGGTGCATGATGTTGTAGAAGTGTGTGAGGAAGTCAGTGTTTGGGGAAACGTCTTGCCGTCTCTTCATGATCCTGCAGATCAGCTTGTAGGCGTGAAGCTTCCCTTGCTTGTAACGCTCCGTCAGCTTGGTGGCCTGGAGGAAACACCCAATAAACACATACGATGATAAACATCTCCATGCAAGGGCTTAACCGGCCTGGTTGTGGATGCATCACTGTCTCTATGGATGTTTAAACTGTCTTTAGGATTTTTAGCAAACAAATGCATTTTGAGTTCCGTTTATAAAAAAAAAATTATTAAAAACATGGCAAACTTCTCCATGTCTTCTCCGAACTTCTCCCACACCCGCTGCTTTGCCTCGGCCACGGGTGAGGCTGCTGCCCTTCGGGCCTGTCGGTACCTTGCAACTGCCTCGGGAGTCCCCCGGGATAACAAATCCCTGAAGGCCTCCTTCTTCAGTCGGACGGCTTCCCTGACCACCGGTGTCCACCAGGAGGTTCGAGGGTTACCGCCCCTTGAGGCACCTAGGACCTTGAGACCACAGCTCCCCGCCGCGGCTTCGGCAATAGAGGCTTTGAACACCGACCACTCTGGTTCAATGTCCCCAACCTCCACAGGAATGCCCGAAAAGCTCCGCCGGAGGTGCGAGTTGAAGGCCTCCTGAACTTGGGCCTCCTCCAGACGTTCCCAGTTCACCCGAACTACACGTTTGGGATTACCAGGTCTATCCAGAGGCTTCCCCCGCCACTCGACCCAACTCACCACCAGATGGTGATCAGTTCTCCGCCCCTCTCTTTACCCGAGTGTCCAAAACATACGGCCTCAGGTCCGATGATACGATAACGAAATCGATCATGGACCTTCTGCCTAGGGTGCTCTGGTACCACGTACACTTATGAGCATCCTTATGTTCGAACATGGTGTTTGTTATGGCCAATCCATGACTAGCACAAAAGTCCAGTAACAAACCACCACTCCGGTTCAGATCAGGGGGGCCGTTCCTCCCAATCACGCCCCTCCAAGTGTCTCCATCATTGCCCACATGTGCGTTGAAGTCTCCCAGCAAGACTAAGGAGTCCCCTTCAGGATCCCCATACAGGACTCTTTCCAGGGTCTCCAAGAAGGCCGTATACTCTGAGCTGCTGTTGGGTGCATAAGCACACACAACAGTCAGAGTTTCCCCCCCCATAACCCGCAGGCGTAGGGAGGCGACCCTCTCGTCCACTGGGGTAAACTCCAACAACGAAGCACCTAACCGGGGACTTGTGAGTATCCCCACACCCGCCCGGCGCCTCACACCTTGAGCAACTCCGGAGAAGAATAGAGTCCAACCCCTATCCAGAAGTAAGGTTCCAGAGCCGACGCTGTGCGTAGAGGTGAGCCCAACCAGATCCAACTGGTACCGCTCCACCTCCCGCACAAGCTCCGGCTCCTCCCCCCCAGAGAGGTGACGTTCCACGTCCCCAAAGCCAGCTTCTGCCGCCCGGGTCTGGTTCATTGAGACCCTCCGCTTTCACTGCTACCCTTCTGGCAGCGCACCCGACCCCATCGCTGGGGGTGGGAGACCCGACCAGGAACACAAGGCTCCAGAAACACAGGCCCCGGGGTCATCAGGGCACACAGACCTCTCCACCTTCTTTTCATGTTCTGTTATTGTAATAATGTTCCTAAAAAGACATTTGCAAATGTTTTGACTGTTTTGAAAAACGTATGTTTCACAGAGTTTGTAGTTATTTTGCAATAATATTTGACGTCATTGACCCAAAACGATGTCATTCGATAACTCAAAGGAGGGCTATCTTTTATGAGCTATGCTTTTGACCCTCACGCTCGAACTTACTTTGTGTTCTTGGACTGTAACTGTATATATTAATATTGAATTAGTTGAAAATAAATGATTACATTAAATATCAAGGGTCCTGCAGTGATCCCATGGTCAGGCCTACCTTAAAAAGCCAGGGCGTGAGGATTCTCAAAGGCGGGATCAGATCAGGAGGCCGGGGGGACGACTGGTTGTCCAGAGAAATGCCCAAATTATCTCTAATCTGGAAAGAAAACATACATTTGAAAAACTCTTAACAGAAAGTGTCCCATCTCAGGTAGTGATGTAGTCAGTAGTGTGTGTTGGTTACAGACCTTGGCCAAGTTTTGCCACAGTTCACACAGATAGTCGAAGACCTGAGCGTGGATCTCTGGGTCTTTGATTGTGTTGACGTCGCCCAGGATACCCAGCATCCGTCTCCACATTACCGTGGCAACATCTGCGTGCCACCCAGTCAGAGAGCCGCCCGCCATGACGCTGCAGTCCTCGCTTGAGAACTCACAGGTTTCTAGAACCGGTCAATGAAAGGATCAGTTAGTGCTGCTCAGATAAAGAAGTACATATTTGAGAGTGTGTGAGTTGTTCTTACCCAGGTCCTCTGGAGTCTGCAGCATTGAGTTGTGGAGCTTCTGGTCCAGCTGTAGGTGTGAGTGGGAGTGTGTGTGGTCAGCGTGGTCTGCCGTCAGCGTGGCCGGGGAGGGCGTCTGGGAGCGAGAGCCCCCGAAGGAATGCATGGGAGACGCACTTTCAGAACCTGGACAAAGAAGGATATATTACACACATGAGGCGCGGAAACACACATTTGAAAAGCTGTCCAGGAGACAGAATGACTTGCTAAATGCAGGAGGTACTGGCTGAAATGTAGAGCTGCTTCTAAAGTGACTGAAATGTGAATGATGGGTGTTCTGACACTACACCTCATCGCTGGCTTTAAAAGTTCAATTCAGACATTAATCTATAAAAGATAAGTCATATGTTTCAGATAAACTCCCTCTGAAGGGAACACGGGGATGTTAGCCTTTGCAGATAGTTTACATGCACAAAGACCTATATAACACACGACAGGAAACGGAACCCTCCATAACAGGAATCCTGAAGTCAAATTCAAGACCTTTTAAGACCTTTTTTTAAGACCCAATCCATACATTTTAAGACCTGCAGCGGTGTGCGTCAGCGAAGTGCAGTCAGGGGAGGCACGGATTGGCTATCGGGAGAGTCTGGACTTAAACACTGCGGCTTTCTGGCTATTACTTAGCATGTGGGACCGGACAGCTTTTATCCCCCCCCCCCCCCCCGGCGGAGCAAGGCAACGAAACATAAAATAAGAAGCAGAATGTTACGGCGCGCTATGCATGGGGCGCCTGGAGGGGGTTTCCCGACATGTCGTTGCAGTAAATGAAAGGGTGTTTCGTGTTGTCGTTGCTGTGGACCTTCTTAATACCTTGGGAAATGCCGTTTCATAATTTTTAATAGCCTTAATTTTCGCTAAATTGATTTATCAACTTTTAATACTTTTTAAGACCCCGCGAACACCCTGCATATAAATGAACATCCACGGTGTATGATATGTATGTAATGTTTGGTCTGTGGGTATGAAGCTTGAAGAGAGATCTCTACGAGTGAATACCAGTGACAGTGACGGTGTGGCTGAGGCTGCTGGTCTCCGAGTCGATGTGAAGTGTCGTCAAACTTGCTACTTCGTGTTCGTCCCCGCCTCCTCCCAGGCTGTCCTGGTCCAATGAGCTTCCTCGCCCTCCTCCACCAGCTGCTGAACTGTAAGTGAAGTCTACAACAAAGAACAAAGTTGATCATTATAAAGTTCTTTCTTTGGCTTGCAAGATTTTCTAACCAATGCAAATAATGGACATACATTACATACACACCCCATAACAGCAACTTACAAAGACTTTTGTTTTTGGATTGACGACACATGACGAGACCAATATGTGGCCTCCAACAGAGTGAGGGCCTGTGTCCACATCGCCCCTTTCTCTTGCGTAAAGGCGCTCGAGGGCGCTGGGCAGCGGCCGCTCCCAGAAGTTAGCCGGTATTCGGTATTTAGACATTTTGCAGAAAAAAAGTTCTGCGATAAACACAGCTTTATAATACTTACACATTATTAAGCAAAAGAATCACCACATATTAAAACCACTTGTACATGTTGTAACTACATGGCAATCACATGGCAATCACATGGCTTCACGTAAAGACAGCTAAGCTAAAGACGGCTAATCTTTGTTGCAATTACGTTCAGTAGTTTCATTTAGCCACTCGTTATGAAGCGCTGTTTTTAAGACAGTGAAGGTGAAGCTTCTGACCTTTCCGGGTGGTGTATTTACCGATGTATGTAATGTTGTAGAACACAATACAAAAAAACGTGTTCCCCACAGATGCTGTTTCTGGCATGTGACCAAACCTAAACCAACTCTAAACTGGAACCGGAAGAGCTCAAATGAAACTCATTCCCTGCACCATCTTATTTATAATGCAGTCATAACTGTGGACACATATTAGGGAGATGGGTCCATGAGTGCATGAGATCATCTGCAGACAGATCACGGACAACCAATCGGTAGAGGGAAAAACAAACAACGGGTGTAGTTCCTTACTGTCAAACTTGCAGGTGGAGTACTGAAAGGCATTGAAGGAGTCTGATTGGCTGTCTGAGCTGACGACATCAGAGCCACTGGCACTCGCAGGGGACGTCCACTCTGAAGGCACGCCCGGGTCATCGATAGGCCGGTGATCATCTGAGGCCCGAAATCCAGGACTGTGACCGGCCTCCAGGAGCTCCGGCAGGTCCCGGGGAACCTCCAGGCTCCCTGGGCTGCTGCCACGGCGACCCTGTGTGTCGGAAAGGGGAACAAAGCAGTTTAAATGTATTTCCCTGGGCTCGGCTTTAGTAAATCACACACTGTTTTCCAATCATTCACCGTGATTGGTTTCTCTTTTATTTAAACTTAAATCAGCGTGTGCTACTCACGGCTGTTCCTTTGGCCCTGAGTCTCTCCTGGATGAACTCGTCCATGAGGTCGGAGAAGTTTGGGTTGGTGCTTCCCACGTCACTGGAGACGGGCCGAGCCTTGTGGACCGCCTCCTCTTTGTTAGCTAGAGGCAGATATAGGAGGACAGTCAAAGACGGAGAGTTCCACAAAAGCACAAACATGATGAAAAAAACGTATGAAAATAAACAAAAAAATTACTTCCATGATATAATCAAGTCTATATTTTTCTTATGTTTGCTAAAATAATATATGTGTACCAGAATATCAGGGATAAGATGACATGTTTAAGTCATTGCTGCTGATAATTATATTAAATGTTACAATATCCATACAACAAACGGCATGTGTTGTCTTAAATGTAATGGCCGTCCTGATGTGTACGTCCTGTCGGCCTTGGAAGAAAGCCGAAAGACTGATTGTTACATAGAAGCGACAACACAGCAGGCAGACCCACCAGAGAAGCAATGCAGGAGTGGATTCACACCATGCACGGAGAGAGAGAGAGAGAGAGAGAGAGAGAGAGAGAGAGAGAGAGAGAGAGAGAGAGAGAGAGAGAGAGAGAGAGAGAGAGAGAGAGACACCTTGTTAGGGCCGGACAGGCGGCACGTCGGGAGCTACATTAGTGCAGTGATGTTGACCATGTTGTTGTTAGCTGGTAGCAATGACAGCAGTCAGTGTGAGTGTGTGAGCTCAGAGCAGAGAGCTGCCGACTGAACAGACGATGTTAAAGCTGAGTCTGATCATCAGACCTGAACACCAGGGAGCTGATCACTACATCTTAGTAACTACACCTGTACTCTGCTGCCCCGAGCTGAGGGACATGTCACCTTGTTGCACACTTTCAGTTCAGATTAAAGGAACCTCCACTTGCTCCAGAACAAGACGGGCTGTTCTCAAGCATTAACATTACAGTATGTCCCCCTCACAAGATAACAGATTACATCATCGGGATACCAACAAATAAAGGTAACTGTATTACCTTCCATACATTTAAATCGTGTTAATAAAACATTTTAAAAATAACTAGCAGGATTACAATGTGGTGTTGTAATCTCGTGAGCATCCATGTTAGTGCTATGATCCGTGTAGCTGTGTGGTGGAGCTGATAGAGGACTCCAACTGTGTTCATAGAACTAGGATCACGCATAACGGTTTAAGAGGTTCAACACACACACAGCCAGACGGACAAGCAGCCAGTCGGAGCACGTCATGTCTGCATGGAGTACCAGACTAATGTGATTGCAAACATATACAATTCAAGTTCAATATTGATTGATTGAAAAGTCCTGTTAAATAATATTATTCTACTTTGGCCAATTCCACACATCTGGCACAAAAGTAGACAAATTATAAACTGTTTGTAGGAAATAAGACGGGGAAAAAGGGTCCTTGGAAGCAGTAATTCCACATCAAGACAGATTCAGGTGATGAATTGCTGTGCTATCGAACCTGTGATCTTATTGACAACATCATTTAAACCAAGCTCTGAAGCCAGAGATGAGAAACAGCTGTTGTGAAAATGCCTTATCACGAATCAATTGTGCATTTTTCATGTTGTATAACATCTCATGGCATTTGTATTCGTAAGCGTACACCTATGGATTCAAATTCTGTGTATAAGTGAGGATTCATAAATATTCTCACAGGTCCAATGCTGCACTCTAGTGGCTTAAGAATGAACTGCATGTTCACATATAAACTAATGTTTGCTACTCTAAAATCATCATGCTTTTATGTAAGGGATAATGTGCTGCGACGCGGTCATTATGGGGAAAAGAACACCGACAGGCTGATCAGGAGCCCGACGCGAAGCGGAGGGATCTAGATCGACATGAAGGTGTTCTTTTCCCCATAATGACCAAGTCGCTGCACATTATCCCGCTTATTACATGGCCACATTCTCAACAAAGTAACGTTATGACTCCCAATATTAATTGAAATGCTTTTATGGATTTAGAAAATGATTTTATTGATTTAAAAAATAGTTGTATGTATTGATTTAAATTGACATGCATCCGCGAAGAAAAATAGTCCGATGTTACTGTTTGAACTAACGTAGCAACGGCAGGAACTGCTTCGATAGCGTTTTTGAGGAGCTTTCTGATTACAGATTTGAAAACATCGCTGCTTGCTTTAAAAGTAGCACAATTCATTATGTCAAACCTTGGAAAGTATCTCGATATCCCTGCCCTGATGCCAAAGTAACTGCACACTGTATGTTTTGCCATTTGATGTATATGTCTGGACCGCTGCGTAAAAAGGAGGGTTTCTGCCCGTTACTTCTCCGCTGTTTTCTTGTCCCTCTTGTCTTTTTCTTTTCTTCACTGGGGACTCATCAGCCACTAACTATTACTCCAAATTACTGTGCTCTCCAAATATATTAAAATGAATGTTAAAATCCTCCATGTTGCTATCACACGCCAGCGGAAAACTAAAGACAATCAGACAGTTTGCTTGCTTTTCAAACTGTTACATTTGAAAAACAGTGAGAGCGTCTCTTGTCAGTTTGAAAAGCCAACGGTAGGACCTGCTTGCGTTTTTGAGGAGCTTTTTGATTACAGATTTGAAAACATCGCTCCTTGCTTTAAAAGTAGCACAATTCATGATGTCAAACCTTGGAAAGTATCTAGATATCCCTGCCCTAATGACAAAGTAACTGGCAAGTGAATATGTGTCGCCGTTTGATGTCTATGTCTGGACCGCTGCGTAAAAAGGAGGGTTTCTGCCCCGTTACTTCTCCGCTGTTTTTCTTGTCCCAGTTCGAAAAGCAAACTGCATGCAGTTTGCTTTTCGGCCCAACTGTATACAGTTAAATCGACCGGACTTCTTTCTGAAGATGTGAGCGTCCTTAACAACGGTCAATAAGTCCTTGACAGCGGTCTGTCTGTTCGGTATTAACAACGTGTCACGTGTTCTGAATTGACCAATCAGAATCGAGTATTCAACTAAGCCATGTAATAATACTTTATAAGCGATGTACTTTTTTGCTTATGTACACGAATAAGAAAGCTCTGATGGTATATGCAACAAAAACTTTCTGTCACCTCCTGTAAAGACAAGTCTGTTTTCTATTGATCTGAAATGCTATCTTTGCTAGAGACAGTCGTGTTTTTTGTAAACTGCCGTGTCCTCCCATGCAGCTGAAGAGGGGGCCGGACTCTGGGGAGGAGAGCGGAGGAGGCGCGAGGAGGCCGCATGCAACATCGAGTAGAGGGTGGAGGTGGTGGAGAAGAGGGGGATGAAGGAGAGAAGGTTAAAAAAATCCCAACGCCCTTAGAAGGAAGAGGAAAGGAGGAGGAAGGGAGGAGGGAGGGGGCTTCCGAGGTAGAGGAACAGGTGGGAAGGTATGGGAGTAAGGGGATGGGGGTCCTTGAGAGGAGGCAGGCTGGAGGGGGGGCTACGTTCAAGAGGAAAAACATCAACAAGGAGTTTGAATTTCAGTCCAGCAGCAAGATGATGAGTGTCAGCCAAAAAAAAAAAAACATCATTCCATCATATTACAAACCAGTTGAAACACAGCCAAAAAGAAAAAGAGAGTTGCTGGTGTTTGTGAGTATGCCTTTCCAGAAGTTGTGTCCTTTGTGGCGGTTCGTTCGTTGCAACCCTCACCTGTTGTCTTTCGCCCAAAGTAGCCCAGGACGTGGGAGTACAGGTCCCTGAGCGACGCGTCACCCATGGCGGCGCGTCCCTGCCTCTGGGGCGAAGAGCCTTGGGAGGACCCCTGGCCTCGGGGCCGTGGCTTCGAAGACAAAGCGTGGACGACAGACTTATAAACGCCACCGAGAAGAGCCCCCTGGTGGTGTCGTGAGGCGGTGCTGCCGGGCTCCTGTGAGCGTGAGCGGGAAGCTCGCGATCGCAAGGCGGAGCGTCCCAGGCGACCGCGAACTCCCGACGACACGCCGGAGAAACCCGAGCTGCTGGACGCCAGCTCTGCGTGAGCCTCGGAGCCCGGGTTGGATCCCGAGCAGGACCCGGGGCTTTGCTTGTCCTTGTCCCCTCCAGTCCCAGTGCAGTTGTCCAGGCCCCCACTATTTGCAGCATTTCCTGACCCGCAGTTATCCGTAAAAGTCCCAGAGGCCGATTTGTCATGCACCCCTGCTTTGTGGCTACTAATCCCAGTCACAGCGCCAAACTTACCTGAGCCCCCTACTCCCTGCTTCGCCCCTGAGCCCACTCCAGCTCCGGATCCCACCCTCTCCCCGGCAGAGTTGCTGTATGTATGGAAGTGACTGAGGCGCCGCAGCCTGGCTTTCCAGTGGGCCTCTTTGCTCTCCAGGGGGTTGTGGAACTGCACAGACTCAGTAGAGGGCCGGAAGCTGACATGAACACCACCGGAGTGCCTCTTGGCACTACTCCGGGACACTTTAGTTTTCGTTGGGTCTGAAGTTTGGGGACTTGGATTTGATTCGGTGCTGGATTCTAACATGTTGGTGTCATGTTTTATTAAAGTAGACCCATCCTCTTTTTTCTCTTCACCCGTTTCCCTTAACCCATCACAGTTCCCTTCTGCCCCTTCTGCCCCTTCTGCTCTCCCTGTACTTCCTGCTCCCTTTGTATCCGCAGCTTGTCTTTCTAAACTAGCGTTGCCCCTAGCGTTGGGTGACGGCCACTGACACTGCAGCTCCAGACACTCGTAGATGCTTCGCTCCTCGCCTTCATTCTCCTCCGTGGAGTCCACACTGCTGTGCCTCACTGATGTACTTACCCGTCTGTCCTCCCTCACCACCTGTCTCACCTCTCCTGCCTGGCCCGTGTGTTCCATTTGTGTCCTAGCGATTCCTGTTTGAACTGTCAAAGTTACAACACTGTTTTCTACTACGTGACCAGGAACCTCTCCTTCTGCGGCTCCTTCCTTTTTCTCACTTCCTTTGTTAGTGAGGTAGTCCCTAATTGAGGAGAATAAATCGTCCTCCTCAACCCCGGCCCCGATGTCCCCTTTCTCTATATCAATCTCTTTTTCAGACGACAAGGCGAATGCTGAGTCCCAGTCGCTAACCCAATCTGAACTAGAACCTCTGCTTTCAGAGCCAATCTGCTGCCAGAACTGCTCGTGATCACTAGCATGTTCTGGTCCCTCTGAGGGGGACGAGACAACGCCATTGGACAGGGTTAAAGGGGAGGGGGAGTGGGTGAGGGGTTGTGAGAGTGGACGAGCTGCGTGGCTGTTGACTGAGAGTAAAGAAGAAGTTGTGGAGAGGTGTTGGTGGGGGGGGGTCGTTTCGGGGTCGTCACCTTTGACCCGCTCAGCGATGAAGGGCTCCATGACGTCAGAGGCACTGCTGCTCCTCGGGAGGGAGGAAGGGGCGGCGGCTTCCAGGTCACAAGCCACTCCTTGGAAGAGCTCCGAGCAGGAAGTGGGAGGAGCCTCGTCGCTCTGGGAAGAGTGGCGCATCCGAGAGGAGCGGGTGGTCAGTGTGATTGGCGGGTCCTCGAGGTCTGGGGATTGGTGGAAGATGGAGGAAGGGGGGTTGGGTTAGTGCAGGGGTATGAGGAGAGGAGACATGTAAACTCAGATACACACACAGTTATGAAACCAACAAAAGACACCTCAAATAGAGCCCAAAACATAAAGCAAAGTAAATAAGAATAGTATTCCTCTGATCTTTTGTGGTGGACAGTAAATCAGCACATTTACTCAAATGATGTGCTTCTGGACTATTTTCCATTTCCTGCTACCAATTAGTTCTACTCCGCTACAATTCAGAGGCGAATATTCATTTTTTTTACACCGCTTAACTTTTTTTTACTAGATTTATGCTGAACCTTGCCCGAAAATTACAATTAAAAAGTTAATGCAGGATGCAGAAAAAAGTATAATCAACAAACAGTTGATGTTTATTACAGAGTTTATTACAGATGATTATTTGGGATGCATAATTACTATCCGGCAGTATTTAGACTAGGAAAAATAAGATCAACCAGATGCAACATTTAAGTTAAGTAAATGTGTTTTTGCAGCTATAATCCAACAATACAATCTAACTTGTGCGTAATAATTTAGTGATAGCACTTTACAGTACTTTTTCTTAAGATTTTGAATGCAGGACTTTTACTTTTCAAATGTGGCATTACTACTTTTAAGTAGAAAACTGAGTCCTTTGTCACCTCGTATGTAATTGTTATTATATAAAAGAAAACAAATATAATAATTTGAAGATGATTTAGTGAACAGCTCTTGGTCCTTATTTGATTTAGCCTAAAAGTGAAATCAAATATAAATAGGATTCAGAGCAGCACTGTGGCTTTGTACGGAAAATATGTTAAGCTTATTATTTGTACTGACCTGTTGTCAGTTTGGCATAAATCACTTGGATAGAGTTAAAAAAAAGGCAACTTTTAGAGAGCTTGGATGATCTTTAGAGCTCGTGACAAAACGCACACAAACAATAAGGAAAATCATAGTTAGAAAATGAATCTATCAGAAGATATGATAAAGTAAAAGCATCGCCATTGCATACAAAAGAGAAGGGGATTGAATACAATTCCATCCCAAGAATACAAGGCAAGTGAAACTTCACACACGTCTGCAAGAGAACTAAACGAAGAGGGCTTAGAAACAAAGTTATATAAATGCTTGTCATTTGAAATGTCCGCAGGCAGCAGGAGTGGAAGGACAGAGGGACGTGCGTGTGAGCAGGCAGGTTAGTGACATATAGCAAGCAGACTGGAACACTAGCAAGTGGCATGCATCAAGTTAACAGACAGAGACAACCTCTGTTCAACTACCATCAATCATAATTTATATCATTGTCAAAACAAATGATTTAGTTGTATTTTTAGGGGGGAGATAATACACAAATACGTCGTGTTGTAATATATATAATTGAATGAGAAATCAGAGGGCTGCTTATTCTATTATGAAATAACTTTTGAAAGATTGGCTTTAAATCAGAATAGTTTCTACACTCATCTGAAGCTTTGACAAAGCTGCCATCGCACTGAGCACTCTCCGCTCCGACAGGGGGACCCACTGTGTCACGTGACTCCTCGTGGCTCAGAGAAATGCTTTCCTCAACACGTGCAGACTGTTGTCATGGATGAGATGTGCTGTAGCTCACGTGCTAACTGCTAACAGCTTGAGCCCATCTCTTGACTGTAAATACAAAGTTCCTCTGCGTCCTTTGCTTCTCCCCGGCGTGTGACTCAGGGTAAACATCCACGCTGGGATGACGGGAGGAGCTTTAGGTCCAACTTGGTTATTGCATATCGTTGACTACCGACTGCAGATGTCATTCTAAAGGGTCGTCAAGGCCATTTTTTATTCTCTCATTTGGCAAAATGCAAGTTTACCACCAAACGCTAAAACAGAAACATACACAATGGGGAACTGTGTAGAAGAATGGTTAGAACAGCATTGAGACAACAGGCCATTCAACAGAAGAACTATGATCATCCATATCTCACATGCAAACTAAACTAAGGGTCTTTCACCATGATGTTAAAGCATAAAAGAAGCACACTAACAGACTTTATGTTTCCATGCCAACTGTTCCACCAATGAAACCAATACAATCGATAGAGACGAGAGGACAGGCATACAGTTTCAATCTGTGACAGACAAAGAGAACGTTTCCAGGCAGGCAGTGCAAAGAGGGTGTACCTGCCAGCTGGTCAGCAAGGGGGGGTAATAAAGGGTGGTGGTGGACAGGAAGAGGCGGAGCCAGAGTGGGAGCACTCTTAGCACTGCGGATAAAGGCTGAGGACAGCAGAGAGTCCCCCGTAGAGCAGCTACGCAGCGCTGCAAGAGGGGGAGAAGAGACGAGGAAGGGACAGAAGAAAAGGGTGGAGAGTGTGAGACAGGAGAGGAAGCAAAGGAGAGGAATGTTGAAGAGGTGAGGGGACGGAAAGTGGATGTATGGGCGAGGATGGGAATGTGAAAGGGATGGAAACATGATTTAAATATAGGAAGGATGACGGTTAATGGGAGGAAATAGAACGAAGCGGGGAAAGGGAAGGATCTGGATGGAAGACGGGGGAGGCATGGCAGCTCCAAGCACTACAGCTCGTCTCCTCTTGGAACCACAATACTCCACATTTGTCAGACCCACTGTTTACTTACAGGCACAACAACATGATATCCTGCAAGTCTGACCGAGTCTATGAAATATACGTCAGCAGTTCAACAGTCAACTGAAGAAATGTTAGCAGACTCGTCTCCGACAGGAGGAGTTAGACTGTTAGACTTTGAGGCTTAAGCAAAGAAAGAAAAGCAGCCATTCTGCAGCCCTGGCAGTATGCATACCTCATGTCCACTTCAGCAGGAGGATAACGAAGTGCAGATGTCCCGTCAAATAATAATAACTTTAGAAGGAGAAGCCTTCTTACATACACTCAGGAAAGTGCCTCAACACTGCACAGAGCAGTGCCTGAGAGCACGAATAGTCCACCAAACATTAGTTCGCTAAAAAGGTCGAGCCGTTTTTCATTCATTTATTAGTCGAAGGAAAGAAATGTCCTCTGGGCGTGTGGGGCCGAGTATGTTTTGGTCTTTTCACAAATGGATATTCAAAAACAAAAAACGACTGGATAGTTGATTTTTGTTTTCAAATTGAAAAACCAAAATTGAAATACAAGGCGTTTTTCTTTATCGTGGTCAAAAAGGGATTTACTAAACTTAAAAAACGGGATGATTTTCATTTTCTACTTCTCAAAACAAACAATAAAATCACTAGGAAACAGAAACACGTTTTTCAAATAAGAGCGCAGATGAGGACGGTCAATCGACAATCCGTGTATCTGCGGTCCATTTGTTTTCTCACCGCAAACAGCCAAGTGAACATTGAGGCCAGAAAATGGACGTTATGAAGGCTGTGAATATAATAGGCCTGTGTCTAAAATGGACCACATTGTTATGAGATTTAAACTGTACAGCGGTTCTGCTCTGCGGTCACTCAGCCGTCTCTAGGGTGACCAGATGTCCTGCTTTGTGCGGTACTGCACAGCATGTTCACGACTTTTGGTGCGTCCCGCAAATTGAGACGATGTCCCACATATTTCATTTTGATTGGCTAAAACGCTCTGATTTATGACATGAATCAGATGCGGAGAAAGGCCGGCTCGGTCCGCTGACGGCCGGCACCGCCCTTTATTATTATTATTGTTATATGTTTTAAACGGCATCATGTAAGTTGCGCTGAGAGGCAACAGAGGTCCACAGTGTACCCCCCCCCCCCCCCCGCTGACAGTTCACGAGCGTCCATAGTGTCTCTCCACCCCCTGTTGACATTGCATTTACATGTCCCACATTGTCCCACACAAACATACTCTCTGTCCCACTTGGCTTGTTGGCACCTGGTCACCTCCGCCGTCTCTCCAGTTTGTTTTTTCAAATCAGCTGCTCTTCATTTTTCCCCTGCTATATTCAACGAGTGATACAAATCTTTTCTACCACAAATTCTTAATAAAACTGACACTGTTGGACTCTGTATTAGTCTGACTGCTACCATAAATGAAATGAAGTACTTTTGCTGTGTACTTTGTGAGTAATCCTCTGTCAGAGTCCCCTCCATATACATAATGCATGTTTTCTGCTGTCTTTGATGAGTGATAAAAAGATAATGTTACCATTAGTTCTTAATGAAATTGATACTGTTTGACTTTGTATTAGTTTGCCTACTACTAACAATACATTGAAGTACTTTTACCGTGTACTTTTCCACTAATCCTCTGTCAAAGTCCCCTGCTGAGAACAAGAATGCATGTTTCTCTGCTATTTTGAATCAGCGTTAAAATAAATGTCTTCATGAGACTGAAATTGTTGGACAGAGTATTTTAAGAGGATGGTAGACACGATATCAGCAATACTTCCAGATACTCCGGCAGCAGCATTTTTACACCTTGGAACTTCTTCAGAGTCTGGCCTGGAGAGCTGGTCTATCCTTCAGCACACTGACACACTCTGTCACTCTGGTTGCCCTCTTATGATGCTGGTGTCTTTTAATATAGAACTATTTCTCAGCCGCTAATTCGTTCCTCGCAGATTCTTCAGTCTCATCAGCCTCATGCTTCCATCAGTCCCAGTCCACGCCTCCAGCACACGTCCAGTGTCTGACTCCATATGATATTGTCCTGATGCTGTAAGGGTGATGCCCCATGATCACACAATGTGTGCCAAGGACCTCATATTATGTCTGTCATTAATGTTACATCACCCATTATAACAGTTTTCTTTCCTTTTTTCTCTTCTCTTAACTGAATAGCCGTCTTTAAGTATAATACAATGTAAAGTCCTTTTCCTGCACCATTTAAAGCAGGGGTGTCAAACTCAATTTCATCACGGGCCACATTCGCATTATGGTTGCACTTAAAGGGCCGGTTGTAACGTTAAGACTATATAAAAAGACATATATAGATATTTAATATATATAAAATAATGTATTATTACATTATTGCCTCTGCATTGGATTATTATCGGATAGGGTAATAACTTCATAATTAACTACATGTGAAAGCAGAAGATAGGGCAAATAATTGGAAGTCTCTTCAGTGAGGATGTCACAAAATGATTGAAAAAGAAAAGAACATTCTGGAGAAAAAGACATTTTGAGAAAGAAGGCATATTTGAGATGCATTGTGGGACATGTAGTTTATGGGCAACGTGCTTCTGTAAATCGGCATGTAACCGTATAATAAACATATTATATTCTTTGCAAGCTCTTGTGGGGC
Organism: Pseudochaenichthys georgianus; assembly: GCF_902827115.2. Taxonomy (NCBI): domain Eukaryota; kingdom Metazoa; phylum Chordata; class Actinopteri; order Perciformes; family Channichthyidae; genus Pseudochaenichthys; species Pseudochaenichthys georgianus. The sequence continues at coordinate 29,812,856 of NC_047524.1, read as the reverse complement.
CGCAGAAAATGAAGTCGCGGGCCGGATTTGGCCCCCGGGCCTTGAGTTTGAGACCCCTGATTTAAAGGCTTCAAAACAGGCATTTCTACTGTATGTGTTTGGAGAAATGAAACAATCAATGGCCCAGAATTGTACTTTATAAACTCTGAATCTTGTGGTGCTTGAAGACATACAGACTGGTGAAGCCGGCCAGGGGATATATATATATATATATCAGGGTTTCCGTTAGCCGGTAATTACCGGTTTTTATTAAAAACCGGTAAATTCAAAACCTGCTGGTCAAAATGTCTGGTAATAATTAGGGAGGCTCCGATCGATCGGCCCGCCGGTCATTATCGGCCGATATTCACTCTTAATAGTTTGATCGGTGCTCTCTATAAAGGCCGATCAGGAGAGCTGGGTCTGATCGATATGGACATAAACGCGAGAGAGATCAGATCAGCTGCTGAGTCTGACCGAGACACGCAGCTCTGTATGATCACCTGAAGCCCCGCCCTCTGTTTAGCGAGCTGCAGGAGCTGCATGAGAAACTGACGTGCTGTCAGGAGAGAGAGAGAGGGAGGGAGAGAGAGGGGGAGAGGGGAAAAGAGAGGCTCCGTTTCTCCCGTGTTATTATTCAAAGTTGATGTAAACTTCTGAATAATGTACGTTATCTACTACAAGTAGTTTGTTTGAATGTAATAATTATGTTGTTTGTTGTTTGTGGAATCATTTATTGAAAAATGAATCTGAATTTTTCGATCTGTTACGATTATAAACTGAAGCAATATAAAAATGAGCCCCGTGAACTGAGTTTTAAACTGAAGCATATCTGCTCATAGTCCGGTAATTACATGCTAACGTAAACTCTGCTACACAACTCTTATTATTATTATTGAAATATGACCGGGATTTCGAGGCGTAGTCGTGGGGGGGGGGGGTCTGCAGTTCGGTGGACTAAGGATTGCACCACTGCTTTTTGCAGATGATGTGGTTCTGATGGCTTCATCGGTCTGCGACCTTCAGCACTCACTGGATCGGTTCGCAACCGAGTGTGAAGCGGCTGGGATGAGGATCAGCACCTCCAAATCTGAGGCCATGGTTCTCAGCAGGAAACCAATGGACTGTCCACTCCAAGTAGGGAATGAGTCCTTACCCCAAGTGAAGGAGTTCAAGTATCTCGGGGTCTTGTTCTCGAGTGAGGGAACAATGGAGCGTGAGATGGGCCGGAGAATCGGAGCAGCGGGAGCGGTACTGCAGTCGCTTTACCGCACCGTTGTGACGAAAAGGGAGCTGAGCCAGAAGGCAAAGCTCTCTGTCTACCGGGCCATTTTCGTTCCTCCCCTCACCTATGGTCATGAAGGATGGGTCATGACCGAAAGAACGAGATCGCGGATACAAGCGGCCGAGATGGGTTTTCTCCGCAGGGTGGCTGGTGTCTCCCTTAGAGGTAAGGTGAGAAGTTCGGTCATCAGGGAGGGACTCGGAGTTGAGCCGCTCCTCCTTCGCGTCGAAAGGAGCCAGTTGAGGTGGTTCGGGCACCTAGTTAGGATGCCACCTGGGCGCCTCCCTAGGGAGGTGTTCCAGGCACTTCCAGCTGGGAAGAGACCAAGGGGTAGACCTAGGACCAGGTGGAGGGATTATATCTCTTCTCTGGCCTGGGAGCTTCTTGGGACCCCCCAGTCAGAGCTGGTTGATGTCGCCAGGGAAAAGAAAGTTTGGGGCTCTCTGCTGGAACTGCTACCCCCGCGACCCGACCACGGATAAGCGGGAGAAGATGGATGGATGACCGGGAAGTATCAAATTTGTCCGGTAAAATAAATTCTGCCCGGACATTTGACCGGCGAGAAAAAATCCTAGCGGAAACCCTGATATATATATATATATATATATATATGCCTTTTTTTAGCCCTATTCTGCAATATTTATTCAAATGTCACTAGCTATTTAAACAAACCAGGCCGATTATCGGGGCCGATATTCCGCATTTGACGGATTATCGGTATCGGCCTTTTTGGGAGTGGAGCAGTTTTTCAGGTTGATATGTGAAGCTCATTCGCTAGCCAACATGTATCTAGCCAATGTTTAGCAACATATTAGAAGTGAGGCTACTAGACTAACGTTAGGTCTACTGTAATAGCCTCACTTTTAATAGTTTGCAAAACATTAGCTAGCATAGTGTTTTGCAGTTGCTAGCAGCTTATTGGGATGTTATGCTAGACAGACATGCATTGGTTTGATATAATAACTTAAGCATTATTGTTAGTTAAGCATGTCAGCCTGCAGCCCCACTTCTTGTCTCTCTCTCTAACTCATTGCAGATGGCTGCACTAAAGAATAGGGCACAGAGAGGAAACCAGTTGTTTAAAAGTTCATTAAACATATATGCTTAAATGCATTTCAAAGAAGTTGTGTTGGAGTTTGTGATACACAATCAAACAATCTAGAATTTAGCTCTGGCCTTCCCAAAAACATTTAGTTGAATCGGACACATGGAAGCTCTATTGACTGACATGCTGACTGGGACTGATGGAAGAATCTGAGAGGAACGAACTGGAGCAGAGAGATAATCCTATTTAAAAGACAGCAGCTTCATAAGAGGCCAACCAGAGTGACAGGGTGCGTCACTTTGCTGAAGGATAGACCAGCTCTCCAGGCCAGACTCTAAAGACTTTCCAAGGGGTAAAGATGCTGCTGCCGGACTACTGACTGGAAGTATTGCTGATATCATGTCTACCATCCTCTTAAAATACTCTGTCCAACAATTTCAGTCTCATGAAGAAATGTGTTTTAACGCTGATTCAAAATAGCAGAGAAACGTGCATGCTTGTTCTCAGGAGGGGACTGGCAGAGGATTACTGGAAAAGTACACAGTAAGTACTTCATAGTACTTGTGGGAGTAGTTTCACTACTAGCCTACTGAGTCCAACAGTGTCAATCTCACGAAGAACTAATGGCAGAAAAAATAAAAGCAAACTGGAGAGACGGCTGAGTGACCGCAGAGCAGAACCGCTGCACAGTTTAAATCTCCTAACAATGTTGTCCATTTTAGACAAAGGCCTATTATATTCACAGCCTTCATAACATCCATTGTCTGGGCTCAATATGTGTCTTGGCTGTTTGCGTTGAGAAAACAAATGGGCCGTAGATACACCGATTGACCGTCCTCATCTGCGCTCTTATTTTGAAAGGTAACTTCCGGTAGCAGAATATGAAAAAACTGTAGTTTTTTTGCTTCTGTTTCCTAGTGATTTTATTGTTTGTTTTGAGAAGTAGAAAATGAAAATCATCCCATTTTTTAAGTTTAGTAAATCCATGATAAAGAAAAACGCCTTGTTTTTCAATTTTGGTTTTTCAATTTTGGTTTTTCAATTTTGGTTTTTCAATTTGAAAACGAAAATCAAATATCCAGTTGTTTTTTGTTTTTGAATTTCCATTTGTGAAAAGAAAATCCAATGACCAAAACATACACTGACCGTGTGCTTTGTCACGTTTGCTGGAATACCGCCCACACTTAACGTGGGAGCTACGTACGCCTGGAACATTAAGGGATTACGTCAGGCAGGAAAAGCATAGTGAGGTCATTTGAACGTTTAAAGCACGACCTTGAGAAGGTGACAAATAGGTGCCTTCCAGGTCTAGCTGTCGGAGCACACCTTCTTAAAAGCCGGCTTCCTTTGTGAACGAGACAAAGAACTCACTGGTTCTCGACAACGGTTAGTTCTTTCTCATAATATGAGAAGAGTGGCATTGTGGGAAAATTCAAGTTTTCATTCCACGTTGAGGGCTTAATGTGAATCGAGTGTATTTCATTGATTACATGTTACTTGATGTAACTGTGTCCTCGCTGCTTGCTTCGGCACACATTAGGAATCTATTCAAGCGATTCTGCAGGTTGCTTTGTCGCCAACAGCTTGTGCCGCGTGACTCAAATGGGCGATGTACGTGGAAAAGCCTTCCACTTTAATGCAAAGACAAAACATTTGATTAATATTCCGATTACACTCAAAGACTCGTCGATGAATGGCTTGAATTGACCACTACTGGTCGATGGCGGCCCTGATAGCACTTTACTCAGAAGGTCAGGGGTGTGAGGGGAGAGATACTGACCCACAGTCTTCTGGCGGACGATGCTCCGGGCCTTCTCGATGCCAGGTGACCCGGCGGTGGTGGCGCTGCGCTGCCTCATGGCCGCCGTCTGCACCGGCTGGTCTCTGCTCCAGCCTTTGGAGAAGGAACGGTCCGGAATCTGCCGCTGACCCTCGGAGCCGATGCCTGGTGGAGGAGAATGGAGAGGGACTTCATTCCTCTATGCACACTAAGTGTTACATAGTTAATGACATATTTGACATCTTTCTGTAACTATGCACCGATACTGTTCAGATGAGAATAGGCAGATAACATTTGTAAACATTTACTAAAATACGGTACTTTGTTACATTGCTTTCTAATGACTCACTGACCTTTCCCTTTATGCTTCTTCTGTTTCTGTTCACTCAGTTTGTCCAGAGGCAGCTCATTCAGATCCACAGTGTAAAGGTTCCTGGCCAACACCTGACACACACACACACACACACACACACACACACACACACACACACACACACACACACACACACACACACACACACACACACACACACACACACACACACACACACACACACACACACACACACACACACACACACACACACACACACACACACACACACACACACACACACACACACACACACACACACACACACACACAACTGATTCAGATGGCAGCAACAGAACTGGTGGGACTCAAACTACTGCTCAAGGCAGCAGCAGAAAGCGTTCTCATGCAGAGGAAGAGTGTGTTCTTAGAGTAAACATGAACCAAAGCATGTGAGGAAAAATGAAAAACCAACAGTGGTCAGAATTCTGACTTGAAACTGAATAAGAACCGAGCGCATGCCGTCACATGGCGGCGCCTGGAGAAAAAGCGTTGAGGCTTCATTCCAGAGCGCCTCGCCTTTTAAAAAAGAAAAGATATCTATTTGAACCCTCAGAAAAGCGCTGGTGACGTCACTGTAGGAATTGGTGGAGAAGCTTGTTTTTGAGACAAAAAGACAGAAAACCTGTTTGCTGTAGCATAGCAACCGGTGTTGTTGCTGCCGGTGAGTGTAAACTAAAGCTCTTTCAGACGACGTGTGAGAGCAAATATCTAATGAAATCGTATTTGATTAACTAGGGTTGGGTATCGTTTCAATTTCCACGATTCTGATTCCGATTGCGATTCTACTTTTCGATTCCGGTTCTTAACGGTTCTCAATTCCGGTTCTTTGAAGGGCAGGGTAAAAAAATGATACATGCTTCTTCCACCAAAAAAAAATTACATTTATTCGAGAAACTTTTACACAGGTTAGTTTACAGTAATATTCACATGAATCAGTCTGTTTATATTCACTGCTATGTAACTGTAACCTGAGAACCACTGAAATAACTGCGCATTCACACCTACTAGTCCGCTCTCTGGTGCGCACCAGACCACAGTTTGTTACATTGTTTCATTTTTCAGAAGGTTCGGTTTGCGTTCACACGGCAAAACTCAAACGGACTATAAACTTTAAACACAAGTCATGTGCACGGAAATGCTGTTCAACCATTGGTCAGACATTAAGGGGGTACAAACGCAAATCCCGGCAATGTCTACCGGAGCCTCCGCCATGGAGCATCGGCACTTTCAGCAGGTTATTCTCATGCTGCTGTTAGTCTGGAGATCAACAGACACTAGCGGCCCGCGCATACGATTATATAATCAGACAACGTCCGGTAAAAGACATTATAACACATAATGAGACGTTCGGCAGTAAGGAGGGCGTTTCACCGACGACAGGTGTTCTTACTTTTATGTAGTTGACGGAGAATTTTTACTTTACACGACACTGTTCAACACTTAATCCTGCTTCGCTCTTTAACTAAACAACCGCGGATGTCTTGAAAGACTCTTTCGCTAAAGATTTTTGAAGACATCCGCGTTCTTGTGGACTGCGTTCACACCAGCAATGAACCGCTCCAGAGTTCGCAAGCAAGCGCTCCGAGACCACCTATTTTAGCGGACCAGAGTCCGGTTGTTTAGTTCACTTCAGAGGTCTCGGACTGCGTTCACACCGACCCAAATGAACCGCACCAAGCGGCTAAACGCACCAGGGTTAGATTCAACCGGACTGTACAAGGCCGGTGTGAACGCACCCTAAAGTGAACCATCTAAACCAGGGATGGGCAACTTTGATGGTGGTGGGGGCCACATCATTGATGTACTGGCCACTAGGGGGCCGCAGATTCACTTGGAACACACACACAAAAATTCCATGTGTTGTATGTAATTATTAACAAATATACTAAGTCTGACATCTTCATTGACATTTTACAAAAAATGGGAACATCCTCTAATGAGCTCACTGAACAAATATCAGTTCACAGAAAAAGGAGGTGGGGCCCGCCATTTGCCCATCCCTGATCTAAACACTCAAGAGTCCTTCACCTCACTGAGCTGTAGTTATCAGCCTCAGTCTGACTGGAGAGGACTCTCCCTCCACATCATTGTAGAAACATCTTCTTCTTCCGTTAGAGCAGCTAGCACCAGATGCTAATAACAACAGCGCTGGTACCGGTGCACCCTCCCTTTCTCCCTCCCTCGCTCCCACGCTCTCACTTTGGCTGTGAGCCAGATAAGCCAACATCCCCCATTTTCATCACTTGCAGCGCCCATCGTACAGGGGGGCAAATGAAAAGTGTAACCGGGATGAAAAGGGTGTTACATTTACTTAATTATGAATGTTGTTACATCAAGGCCGAAAATTAGGATGAGCACCAACGGTCAAAACCGGTACCCAACCCTACTTATAACCATACCCAGTTTAGGCATACATCTGGAGGATAACATGGCCGAGACCACTGTAGTACCTTGGTGAGCGTTTCCATGGTGAGAGACCACTCAGTGACCAGCTCGTCCCAGCAGGTGAGAGAGGAGAGGACGGAGAGCAGGTCGTCCCACAGCTCTCTGCTGATGTACACGTTCAGATTCCCCTTGATCCACGCCACGATCAGCGTCTGAGCACAGGGGGGGCGAGAGGACAGAGAGCCTCGTTAGGACAGGCTGGAATCCAGCGTTCTGCTCATTGAAACTCAATACAAGTCTTCGGCACAATTCAACCTAATTTACCTCAAAAACATGTTTTTATGTTTGGTACCTGAAAGATGGGTCCGGCCAGCCTGCCTGACAGCGTGTTGTTCTTCTTGCCCTGGGGCATGATGGATGGAGGCCTTTTCATCACAGACTCCGTCACCCTCAGCATAACCAGTAAGGCCTGCTCCCTGTAGTCAAAGAACACTATTCATTCATAGAAAGTCATGTCGATCCTCCTTACCTATGAGAAGATAACTAGCTTCCCAGATCCCCAATAAGATCGCTTTTTTTAAACCTATTTTAATCAAGACATGAAATGTTTGTGTTGTCGTCCCTGTACAAGATCTTTTTGAATATTTTTTTGCACAATTAAAAATAGACGCACATAAAATACAAACAGTGCAGGAACAGGCAAGAAAACCCATTTGTCTGTGTTGGAACCGCCCCCTAAAACAGCGCTAACAATCCCAATGTATAGGAAAATACAAACAACAGCTCAAATGAAATGATGATGGGAAAACAGGAGGTAAATCATCCTTCAGGTATTTTACCATGTCTTCTGGTCCATGGTCTCGTGCATGACGAGGCTGCGGTAGATGTTCAGGACGCGCTTGCACATGTCCACGTGCTCCTCCAGAAGGATCTTGATGTCGTTGGCTGGCTCCAAAAGGAACACGTTGGAGGAGTGGGTGATGAATACCTGAGAAGGAGACGAGATACTACAATTAGGAAATGTAACAACTGTGTAACTGTGTGTGTGTGTGTGTGTGTGTGTGTGTGTGTGTGTGTGTGTGTGTGTGTGTGTGTGTGTGTGTGTGTGTGTGTGTGTGTGTGTGTGTGTGTGTGTGTGTGTGTGTGTGTGTGTGTGTGTGTGTGTGTGTGTGTGTGTGTGTGTGTGTGTGTGTGTGTGTGTGTGTGTGTGTGTGTGTGTGTGTGTGTGTGTGTGTGTGTGTGTGTGTGTGTGTGTGTGTGTGTGGTGTGTGTGTGTGTGTGTGTGTGTGTGTGTGTGTGTGTGTGTGTGTGTGTGTGTGTGTGTGTGTGTGTGTGTGTGTGTGTGTGTGTGTGTGTGTGTGTGGGACACACCTGTAGTGTGGTCTGCACTCCAGCATGGACACTGTACTCCAGCAGTTCCTCGTCCACTGCTCTGTTCATTCCCTGCGGGAGAGAGAAGAGAACACTTAAGATATAATGACCTGACCACATTCAGGCATTCACACACATTTTCTATCTTACTAAATATATCATTTGTGAACTAATTATATTTAAAATTGGGACCGCACGCCACCTTCAGGGTTAATTGAAGAAATGTAAATGTTAAATATTCCTCGTTTTTGTCTTTCTCCGTCAACTAAAAGTGAGTCAATAAAAAAAGTGTAAGGTTAAAACTTAAACAGTAAGCTAAATGAACTTTGAGTATAGCTGGCACAGTTTTGCAAAGTCACTTGAATCCACAGTAAATCTTCATACCATGTTCTTATTGTTGTCCCCTTCTCTCCCACCCCACTCTCCCAGACACACCAATACAACTCGCCTCGTCCTCCTTCTCTCCGAGCTGGGAGCCTGAGTCCAGGCTGCCAGTGGGGGGGTAGGGGCCCTCCTCCGGCTCCTTCATGAACACTGGCCTGCCCTCCATGGCGATCCACTCCTGGTAAACACGCACCACTTTGCGCATCGCCGCAGCTTCACACATGGGGAGGAGGAAGGCCTGTAGGTGGAGAAAGGAAGATGTGACTTGAATGTGGACATTGAATCCACCTGATCTACTGCAGCCCTACGAGGACATATCTCAGAGCACTGCTTTGTAACCAGCTTTCATTTGTTATCTAATTAAATATGATAGTATTTCCAATGTAACTTATTGTTATTATTTGACTTTTTTTTCCATCGTTTAAAACAAAAAATGTAAGGCATATGATAAGGCCTGTTTCTTTGCTTGGTTTTACTTGTATTTTTTGTAAAATATGAGTTTGTATTCTGAATGAAAAGACTTTGGACAAAAATATCTGTTTTATAAGTGTTTACATTTCATTTAAATGTACTGCAGACACAACCTAACATTTAAGATTGAAATCATAGAAGACCCTCCCCACTCCCTGAAAACGTTTTTTTTCTCCTTCACCTGTCTAAAGATCTCGGTGATGAAGTTGACGTTGGTTCTGGAGGAGGTCAGGACCCTCCTCACCACCTCCATGTCCGTGAGCTGCTCTTCATCCATGGAGCAGAGCGAGGAGGAGCTGGGCTCCCTCTCCGTCAGTGTGGAGGTGTTGGAGTGGCTTTGTTCCGGCTCGCACCCGGACCCCAGACCCCCGGACAGCCCCATGCTGCTCCCGCCCGGCCCAGATGAGCACCCGCTACTTTCCAGGTGGCCGTCCAATCGGAGCACGCCTCCGCCACAGTCCTCAGAGCTGCCTGCCGAGCGAGCCGCCAGGCCTGCTGCTGCACGCTGGGAGGGGGGGGGGACAATACAGCAAAATAAGTGACTTTTTGTCCTATTTAACTGTTGTGTACATATCTGACAATTTGATATTATTTAATATCCTTTTCACCGAACATCACATGGATCTTTTACATTGGCAGTTTACAATTTTTTTTCTCAACAACAAGAAGTGAAGCCTTTAAAATAATGATGATCTAATATCACTGGAGGTACAACAGTTTTTTGTTAACTAGATAATTCCATATGTGTTCTTTCATAGTTTTGATGTCTACAGTATTCATCTAAAAAGTAGAACAAAATGAAAATAAACAAAAACCATTGAATGAGAAGGTGTCCAAACTTTGGACTGGTACGGTATACAGGACCTTGATTCATCTGGGTCATTGGACATGTGCAGTGTGTCAGAGAATATTTTAATCCGATCTCTTTGTGTCTAGAGATTCTCAGCTTTCCTGAGAATCTGTTATTACAAAGATATGCTTTTCGTTGAGTGGCATATGCTCCTCTCTGTAACTTGAGGAGGACACGGGTCAAGAGGTCCTCTGCCTTCCTGCGGGGGAAGTTTGGCATCATGAGAGTTTGCAATACAATCGGCTCTTTGTTCCAATGTCTGGTAATGATTAAGGTAAGGTAAGGTTGCCCCTGTTGAACATGAACAGAGACTATCTGAAAATTATTTTATTTTTTTTGTTATTTTTTTTTTTGGTACTTTGTTATAATTATTAATCTGAGTGAAAAAAAGAGAATATATATATATATATATATATATATATATATATATATATATTATTGTTATATTTTTTTGTTTCTGACATGTTCAATAAATTGACTAAACTAAACTAGGTAAGGCGGGCCTTTCCAGTCCCTCCTTCTGGGATATACAGATTCCAGTCTCTACGCCTTGTCTTCAGAGATTGCCAGGTGGCCCACATGAAAGTGTGATATACTCTGATCTCTCCGGCCGTATCATACTCGCAATAAATAACAGTGTTTGACTAAAGCTGCTCCTGCTCCCATCCTTTCCTGAGTTGTGGCTCTGCATTGCTGCACAGAAGTTTCCATCACACAGTGAACCGTTATCGGCACATGCTTTCTATCAGCAGAGTGTGTACAGTGTGTATGAACCTGTATGTTCTTGGGAACGATCTCCCCCTCTGTTCCCGGGATGTGGGTCTGCGCGTTGGGCCGCGGCTCCAGCCAGAAGGAAACCAGCCAGCGGATGAAGATGACCCGGGCCTGGAGGAAGCTCTCCTTAGTGCAGTACACCGTTTCCCCCCCGTCCTGCTCCCTGCGCACCACGCTGTAGTAAGGCTTAGGACGCATCGTGGGCACGTCTGTGGGGGGGAGGAACATCTTTAGTTATGCTGTCTATGGTTACAATAATACAATGGCACTATTCAATGTGCTCCGATGCGCTGTGGATTTATAGCATCCAGTCGTTTTGAAAGAGATATTACAGGTTGTTTGAAGCGGAGTTGTATGATGTACTAATTCATATTCAGTGTATTACCTGGAGTATAGGCCTATACAGACAATCAGATACAAAGGTGTAATACAGTGAAACATGTGTGTCACATGAGTATAAGAGCTATAACACGGTGTAATATGGGAGAAACATGATTGTAATACAGGCGTAATGTCGTATCTCGGAAGATGCAGAGTGTAACTTCAATACAAATAGTAAATAATACATTTCCCAAAATATCTTCATGTGCTTAGCGATTTAGGGGGAATGAATTAAGTGTAGAATACAGTTCAAATATTTTAACAGCCAAATCTTTTGTGAGACAGTTTTTTCTTTCCAACAAGGATGGAAGCTGTTATCTCTTTCTCATCAAAGCCACCAGACTGAAAACTGTCATTTGATCTTTTTAAATATGGGAGTTGCTGGCTTACCACCTCATTGGGGTTAGTTACTTTGGTGTTGTTCTGTGAAATGGTGAATCTGGACTAACCTTAGAGCAGCGATAGACAATGAACCCCTTGAGTTTTACTATTTAAAATAACTGAATATTTCAATTGAGTTTGGTGGCTTTGAGGAGACTATCTATATGGTTCCCCGTCAAACACAAAGACTGCATTGCTGCTTCACCACGAGGTAAAGTGTTGTCAATGTTCTGAATACAGCAAACACTTTAACTGTTATTGACATTGACAGAAGTGCCTCATACCACCCGAGTTCAAAGAAAAATGAACTGTCCCTTTAAGAGCTAATGTAACTGACCCAGTATGGGGTTGTAAAGGCTGGTTTCCATGGCGAAGTTGGGAAAGATGTGAGGAAGGTAAAACTTCCTGAAGTGACCGAAGAGGAAGCTGAAGGCGCGTTCATGGTTGTCTTTGCAGCGCCACTCGAGAGACTTGGCCTGGTGGGGACGTGGACACACACACACACACACACACACACACACACACACACACACACACACACACACACACGCTTGTGTTATACAGAGACCATGACGCACACTAATCAGGGTCAAGCGGGAAGAGCACCATTGTTTTTGGAAAAGAATGTTGTTATCAGTGTGTGTCTGTGTGCGTGAGAGCAGCAGCAGGAAGAGGAAATACAGAAATAAAGTCAATGAGGGATGACATTAGTGTTAAAGGCGTTAGTGATACTAGTAAGAGATTAGAAGAATACTTCCCTCGACCATCAATATGATAAACATCAGTAAATAACAGACCTAATAACTGCTTCCCCCGTGTATTAGTAAGGCATTACAACATGTTCAAAGGTGTAATTGGTGTTAGTAAGGAATGATGATAATACCTGGTTTACCATGTATTTAAGTAGCGCTTCTAAAAAGTAAGCGGTGAGGTCTTCCTGGTTCTTGTCACCTGACTGGGGGGGAACCAATGGGGTGATCTCTTCTGGGGTGACCTGAGCTGTAGGAGGGAAACGGGGTCACTTTATATGTATAATACATTGAATACTGCTGAATGTGAAGTCACATGTCTCTGTGTGGAATCAATGTATGGGGATGGAAATAGTGACCAGGATAGAAACAATTCTTAGGAGCAGTAAAAGACTTGTACTAACTCTCTGTTAGACTCAGCGGGGGGTTGATCAGAGTATCCAGGGTGCGTGGGGTCCCGTGGCAGAGTGGAGCCGGGAAGCCAGGAATCAAACAGGCGAACATGCAGAGCTGCTCCCGCTCGGCATGACTCTGCAGCGCCTGCATCCACAGCAGGAACAGGCGCACGCCCTCACGACGGATCTGTAATGTAGATGAGAAGAAGATCCAGATTTTACTTGCAGCATTTACTCGTTCATTTTTTAGTAAGACTTTAAATTCAAAAGAGGCTGTACGAGTCGTCTGAGGAGGATGTAGGGGCTGTGACAGAGGTAATGACGGGTCAAAGGTGTACCTTCAAAGAATTCCCAGTGTGCAACAGCTTCTTGAGGATCAGCCCTGAAGAAAGAAACATGTCAGCATTAAATGACAGTAAAATGGTATAAAGCTAGCCAGCTCTAAAACCACCAAAAGCTCATTTTGCACACGCTTTTGTTCTGGTGAAACATCTGTGTTCAGTTGAGTACTTGATTCTGATTGGCCAATACGACATACCAGAGGTTTGTTATTTTGTAATAGCAGACCACTGCTAAAGAGGATGCTGCGATCAAGGGACTAAGTGCAGTCGTATCAATCCACGAAAAAGAGGTCTGGTCAATTTACATCAGCGGTGGCCCAAAAAGAAAAATCTGAAAACTCAGTGGAATACTTTGAAATATTAGTTTTTATATTTGTGGAGAGCAGCTTTGGAATTGTGATGGCTAAACTGTCCCAAGTAAAGAAAGAAAAATGGCGCAAGTGAAAAGAGAGGTTAAAAGAAAGAGAGCTGGACGTCAGAGAAGTAAACAGTAGAGGAAGACAGACAGGAAGTGAACACTAAAGCAGTGTTTCCCACAGATCTGAAATATACTTGGGCGGGTGGTGGCAGCGGGCCGGGGGGGGGGTGCGCGGAGAGAAATAAAAAAAATAAAAAGTTTTAACAACATGTTTATTTATTGACTTTTCATTCCTGTATAATCATTTTGCGCAAAGATGGCACTGTTTGTCAACACTTCATCCTTCTGGGATTTCATGAAGAACAGCTCCAACGCCTGTGTGTATGGGAACGCCTCTGGTGCTGGTCCATTAAAGGGAACACACTATGGGCTCTGGCAGTGTCTAAAGACTGGTTCATGGAAAATAAAATGGACAGACTTGGAAAGTTACACAAAACCTCAATCAGTGCTGCCGACCTTTTAAGTAACGCTGCTGTCGCCCCAGTTCCAGTAGTTGGTACGCAGTAGAACACACTATTTTTTTTAGCAGAAGCAACACAATCATCTTTAAACCAATTAAATCATTTAAAGTGGACCCATCATGCAAAATGCACTTTTGCACGTCTTTTACACATGAATATGTGTCCCCGGTGTTCTAGGGAACTCACCAAGTGTCAGAAAATACAACCCTCTCTATTTTCCTCCGCACCCAAATCTTTTAAAAACGGGTCTACAACGAGCGGACACAGATTCCATCCGACCCGACGTCAGCCCGGAATACTGGGCGGTGACGCTCCGCCTACATGGGCAACGCTCCACCTATCAGGGGAATGAGAGGTTGCCGTGGCATGGTAACAGCATGGTAACAGCATGGTAACAGCATGGTAACATGACGCTCGTGCCACGCCCCCCTCCTTTGCAGGGGGGCGTGGTCAGCTGCAGCTCATTTGCCACAGAATCAGCCCTTGTGAAGACAGAGCTGGAATACAGCAAATAGAGCGAAATGAGGCATGGCTAAAATGCATGATCTGTTTGGTATTTTGAAAAGAAATCTTCACAGACATGTTTTATATAGGTATGGCCCTACAATATATTATTCAAATATAGCATGATAGGTCCACTTTAAAATGAATATTGCAGGTGAAACAGTTCATGTATTTAGCACATAGCTGTGTAATAAGCTTACATAAAACCCATACCAGCACTACTAATCCTTCGGGGGGTCGGTGAAGCTAAGCAACCCGGGCAATAATATAACAAACATGCGGGATTACAGGGCAACAACAGCGGCACTCTGTTTTCTTCTTCTGCAAAGTTTAGGATTGTATCTCACATGACATAATATGACCCAAAACTAGTTGACAGGGATCTGATCTGCAGCACACAGTCAGTACAGGAGATCATCTGTAGCGGGTTTGAAAGGGTTGTGGGTGCTTGTGTGCGAGTTACCGATGCTGTGGAACTGCCATCGGCTCTGGATTCGCTCTGGCAGGAGCTGGAGGATTTTCTAGAGGAAAAGAAAGATTTTGATGCTAAGGACCATTTTTTTTAAGATGACATTTTGTGCCTTTATTACAGAGAGAGATTTGAAAGAGGGAGATGGAGAGGATGACTTCAGTGAGTGGTCCCTGAGTCGGAATTGATCCTGTGCCCATTATATAATGTGTTATGAGCGTATTGATTTACTGCTGTCCCATTTATTTATTTTTGATTGTATTGGTTGGTTGCAAAAAAATCCATATCAATATATTTGAGTCAGTATAGGATTAAAAAGTATTATTGCACGGCTTAGTTGAATACTTAATTCTGATTGGTCAATTTGTTGCATTGCTAACACCACAGTTCCAAATGTTGCTACTAGAACTCACAATGTAGAGTGCAAGCAATACGATGATTGTAAATTCAATAATATCATGTATATCATTGATTTATACAGCTATGCTGCAGCTAGCTGGTAATTATATGGAAAGGAAACCCTCGTTGATTTCCCTATGATGACTGGATCACTGTAATCATCCCTTATTTCATTATTGTAATGTTCTATTTTATTGTCCATCTTTTTACTAACTAATGCCTCTCAGGGGAAACCTTGAATCTTTTGTCCAAGTACTCACTGTACTAGCCCAGCATTGTTTTGAGTTGTGTGGGTGTTACGACCCGCCCTCTACTCCATGGTAGTGGACAGAAAAGACAACACGGAGGGGAGCGCGTAACAGTGGGGCCAAATGAAGGTCACACATACTGACTGTGCTATCTTATCCCGGCTACTCTCCACCCAGTCCAGTGTAGCTGAATGCCAGCGCTCTCAGTCTGAGGTCAGAGTCAGCTGGTGCTGTGGGACTGAAGTTAGAAACACTTTCACAAGTCAGAGCTCCGTTCTGAAGTCATGTTGCCTCTTAGAAACAGTCTTCTCTAGATTTCTATTTTTAACACAGTCTACTAGGGGTCTCTCAATCTCTCAACACAGTCTTCACAACCATAGAACGGTGAGGTGATTAGGTCTGTAGGCCTACCCATAAGTATTATACCATCATCGCATCACAAGGGCTAAGCAGACACAACAGTAAGGGAATCTATCAATATTGCAGAAAAAGGATCTTTGGCTAACAAATGTTTATGACAATTACACTTTTATGTTTTTAGAAATTGAAATGCAAACACCAGGAGTAAAGAGCTATGGTTAGGCTATAAACAAACGACATCACAGTCACATAGAAATACTTTACCTCGAATATAAAGAGAATTGAGTCCAGTTCCTCCCTCTGAGACTTGTGACCTGAAACGCACAGACTAGCTTGAGAACAAAGCACCGTGATCGAGTCTTAATAGCAACAGAACATTGCCTTACTTCTAAAAGCTGACCAATCAGAGTACATCGCGTTGAACGTGAGTAAAACGTACCTTTTTGTTTGAGGCTGACCTCAATGGTGACAAAGTTCTCGAAGAACACATAGTAGATATGCGAGTAGTTCAGGTCGAAGAACTGTTTCAGCTCGGACGGCTCTGCGTTCTCTGGGAAATCAGAAGGGAAATGAAGATGAAAACTAACAAACAGGAGAGCACCAAGGTTAACTCCAAACGGCACATTCACTTTGATTCCTCGAGGATCTGTTTTAGTGCTGAAAGTAAGACTCATTCCTCAAAGCATGCACATCACCCGCTAAGGGTGATTTGAGGAATGAGTCGTATCTAAAAATAAACATTACAAAATAAATCAAATGTGCCTCTCAAATTGACACATACATGTCTCTCTTCCCTCTCATAGCTGTTTGCACAAAATGAAATATAGCAAAAAACAGAGGAAAAGGAAACATAATTAAATATGACAAAAGTCTGATACTATCCGATCACTCTTGTGACATCATTCTGACAATGTTCTGAAGCGATTATGACTTTAGTCTGACAGATATGTGTGACATGTAAGCAGTGTGATTCTAAAATCATTACTTAAACCAGTTGGAGGCCCTTCAATCCATCTTTAGTCTAATCAGGGGTTTTCAAAGTGTGGGAAGGTGAGCCTCCCCTCAGAGAACATAAGAACAGCCGCCCCCCCCCCCTCCCAATTATTATTGCTATTATTAATATTGTTGTTGTTGCTATAATGCAGGGGCATTCAATTGCATTTCAAAGAGGTCCAGTAAGAGAACATGTCATTATGCTCTGTTTTCGCCGTCTCCCTTTCTCTTTTTGGAGCACGCCATTTGAAATGTTAGTGCAAAATCTACAGCTCCTCTACCACAACCATCAGCAACAAGTGGACATGGAGAACTACGTGAACTACATGTTGCTGAATCCACCGCGGAGCATAAACAGAAGGGCAACCAGGCAACCATGGCAACTATGCTCAGGGTCTTCTTCGCTGATTTTGGTGTATTTTGTGGGGGAAGTACAGCGCCACTTACAGGCCCGGCATATGTACTACAGCGTCTCCAGTGGTCTCGTGTGAAGGGACACGTTTATTGAGCCGTATCCGTGTCAACGGAAGACTTTTTTGATATCGAATTCGGTTAGTTTGTGTTTTGTTTGCGTTCCCGTGTAAATGGGGCCTAAATGATTTCATGATAAACACAGCTACAGTCTTTTCTGACTTAGTTCTCACCACAGGAAAAATATACTTGAGCAACGTGACCTCACTGGAGCATCTGGGTTCTCTAAGCACACTTGTGAAATGTCAAAGAATGACAAGTGTACCTATTGGTTTCTGGAGATAAAACACACACTCTAAATACAACCACTATGATAGTTTAGAGTCAAAAGTCAAAGAAATACACATTAGGAAATAGACTATTAATATAAAAGTGAAATGTTTCACTTGTTATTTGACATTATATCGCACCCATGCACAATCAGGGCCTATACACATGCAGTAGAGGGAGGGGTTGCCACACACTGTACTTGGTCGGATCGGGACTTAACCCGGCAACCCTCTGGTTCTCAAGTTACTGCCCTGCCCCACAAGCATGTAGCAGCACATCAGGCTATGCACTGACACACAGGTACACACACACACACACACACACACACAGGTACACACACACACACACACACACACACACACACACACACACACACACACACACACACACACACACACACACACACACACACACACACACACACACACACACACAATCTGTGTCCTATGCCATACTGGTTTCCCTTGTACTCTTTTTCTCCACAGACTGACATTTGTAACGCGACCACATTTTAACCACAACATGAAGATCTGTGATGTGTGAAAGCTTTATATTTTAACCATGCTTTAATGTTCAAAAAGCTCTTATTTCTCAAACTGCCTGTGCTGCAGCACCTCTTTTCACCCTCTGTCTAAAACCAGAACACAGTCTGCTCTGATTGGTTAGCTGGCCGGCTCTGTTGTGATTGGTCAACCGCTTAGAGATGTCCCGCCCCTTAGTCTTTCACGTGCAATGTGTTGGAGCACTAGTCAATAGAAGCGCTGTTTGATGTCACTATGTAACGGAACGGATGTAAACAAAGGAGTCCAATGGAGGCCTTGCGGGTGGGGGGGGGGGGGGGTTGGCTAGTGTGTTGGAGAGAAACTCCCTCTGGTGGGAACACAGGGATGTTAGCCTTTGCAGACCATTTAAATGCACAAAAACCTATAGAACACACTCCAGGGAAGTGGAAACTCCAAAAGCATAATAAGGCGCCTTTCGGCAAAACAAGTTCCTTAAGAAACTTAAGGAACTTAAGGAAGGGACAGAAAGATGAACTCTGACTTATCATAATGGAAGTAAATGACTTTGTAATGTGATGGAGTTGGCATGTAGGGTCAACTCTAAACCAGGCGGAAAAGCCTGTAAACAATACTTTCTTTTTAGACGATGATTAGATTATAACCTTCTAAAGACATGTAGTCATGGTTTCCTGCACGCAGCAGCAGGGCCAAAAGGGTTTGGGGTCAGTTACCTAATAACCTGATTGCATCAAAGGGATTGCAAAAGGATGAAACAGCTTCTTGTTCAAACATGTGTTAAGAACAGGTATGAACTACCCACAAAGTATCAACACTCTTTGTGCTCTCCTCCTACAATGGCAAAGGTTAACATCTTTCAGGGGAGGCTCTTGTGTCAGGTCATTTTAAATCTCTGAAGTGGCCTTGCTTCAGTTCTCGTTATCAGTGCTACGACTTTAAGTGGCCATTTGCATTTTCTTATAATGGTCTTCTGGCACCATGAGAAGTAAAACTGGGTTGTTACATTTTGTTCAGCTGTCCGAGTTGTTTTACCTCCTCAAACAATGTGAGTGCAAGTGTGTTTGTCTTCCTCTGTGATTATTATCAAGGTCTTGTTTTCCCTCTGGTGCACACATAGAGGGGCACACCCCTTTCTCACACACACACACACACACACACACACACACACACACACACACACACACACACAGGAAGTTGAGCTACTGTACTGGACACAGAGAGGAAATAGTAGAGGCAGTTTCCCCTCTCCGGTCAGAGTTTGTTTGTGTGGGTGTGTATATGTGTGAAAGCAAGTGTGTGCCAGTGAAATCACATAGGCACTCAAACACTATTACTTATTCATACCCATCGCAACCTCCTCCATTCCATACAATCAAAACACTACAATTAGTATAGTGTTGTAACTAACACATCTTAACACACTCCGTATTTCTAACTTTTAAATAGGCACGCCCCTAGAGAAATCACAACAAGCCATTATGAATAATAACCTAAATGTTTTGCAGACAGCTTCATAATCAAATGTTATCACCGGGTAATAAAAGCAATACATCCGGTTTTCATCCATGCAGAGACCATAAGCCAAACTCCATTCAAAAACCTGCCAATTTAATAGAGCTGTCACTTAGGCAAGGTGTGGAGCACGCCTTTAAACCCTCCTATACCTCAATAGAGTCAATTGACAGCGGATACAATTAGTCTTATTTACTTTTAAACATAGTTTTACTTTACGTGTGTATACACAAAACTCAATAATGTCAAGGATAGTCGTTCTGATGAAGAAATAACAAGCAAAAACAATCATATTTGGGATAAAAGTGAACAAATGACATGCAATGAACTACAGGTGTGGTTCCGTATTGATGCGTATACACTAAAAGAAATCTGAACCGGTCTTAAAGTTTGTTATATAAAGGCTGCCTCTCTGATCATTGTAAGGAAACTTTAATTCCGTGAGTTTCGATGAGGTTTTGGTTTGGCATTCCCTGTATCCCCGTATTGGCAGGTATAAGCTAACCTGTTAGCTGCTTAATTATTATTGTAACTTACCTATGACTATTCTGAGATGTTTCAGTCTTGTCAACACGTCCTTCTTTGGGTCCAACACTTTCTGTGTTGATTTTTTAACGTCCCCATGAGGCTTTTTGGAGAACATTCCTGGGGCAGGAGACACAAGAATGCGATAGTAGACAGTAGGGAGAAGCTAGCTGTGTAGCCGCTCAGACAGCTCGAGATAATCTGTAACTATACCGACAAACCCTCGCGCCTGGATGATGTATTAACGCTGCGAACTAGCAGCCCTCCGCCACAGCGCGGAGTTTATCAACGGGTGAATTGACGTTGACGCATTGTGGTCATACTAAAACAGATATGTAAAACGTAGCGGGGCAAAGCATCCATCCATTGCACCTCCCTTCCACAACAGTCCGCAGCCTGAAGGCTAAACTAGCTGGTTAGCTACTTAGCTCTGCTGTTCAGTAGAAAACATCATGGCGGAGCAGGCAGGAGGGAAAACAAAATAATGGATACCAGATAAATTAAACGTCATAATAGTTCAACAATAAGCTAACTTTACTTCTCTATTCGAAATAATAACTGTATAATTGTAACAAAACGACAATATACCTTTAAAATAAAGGTTGTTTTAAATGTAACTAGTGGTAACGTTTTAAACGCGTTTAGACAAGTTTTGCTCGAGTTTTGCCCCTGAAGGTACAGGGCTGATGGGTAACGTAGTTCACGGCAGGTTGTTAGAACTTAGGTTATGTGAACATTGGCAAGACATAAGACTACAGCTCCCAACACAAATAAGAGAGCGCCCAACGAACATTTGTTTTTAGCTTTAGCTGAGACACACGAGTGACATTCTAACCGAGCGAGGGAAAATAAGTTCAAGCTTATTTTGAATTATTTAAACACTCTTGCAAACGTCTTGCACGACCCCATATTGTGAGTTACGGTTTTATTTAAAACTTCCTTGTTAATATGTGTGTGTATCAAGTCGTGCTAAGGTGCCTGCTATCTGAATAGCTAACATTCTAAAGCAATGCTAACTGATGTGTTTTCGTTTGTTATTGTGTATTTAACTTGTATATTTTTATTATTTAAAGGAAACCCGATTTCCCAGTCAATTAAAACTGCTTTGCATAGTTTATATTTTAATATATCATCTCAAGCAATATAACAAAGCCATCTACAATATATTTGATGTATGCACCATGACATTAAGTCAAATTCCTCGTATGTGTGAACCTACCTGGCAATACCCGTATCTGATTCTGATTCTGACAAACAGGAGTTCATTCTCGTTTTTAGGGATACTCATTGAGATAACAGAATTTCGCGCAACGTATAAGACGATATTTTGCAGCATGATCGATTATAGGTATGCAGATAAATGACGGAATGTATATGTAATATATTTTTTTCAGGCATCTTTCGACCGGAAGAAAATGTCAGTGGCTATCCCTGCATCACTGCCTAGGGTTAATACCTATGGTTAATACACAGTCAAATAAATATATACAAAAATACATGTCAATCAAATCTAACAAAGTGTTGAAATGATGCTTTATGCTATTATTGATCTTGCACTCATCAAACAACACTAACATGACGAGTTTGTCACTGTACATCTGAGCAATAATCAGGTGTTCCTTATTCTTATCTGCATTAATACTAATACACCACTGTATTTATCGTAAGTAATATGTTGTAATATGCTGTATATGATTTACTACAACGTGCACATTTTTACTCTACCTTATTGTGTTTATATACATATAAAAATGTCATCGCACGTTTTGACTTTAACTTCTAACGATTGTATAAATATATTGAATCAATTTTATGAAAACAAATTTGAAAATGGAGCAACTGCCTAGATAAATAAATAATGCTATTTTCATGTCTGGCGAAAGAAACTCCGTTGTAGTGTTCAGAAAGAAAATTGTAATTAATGCCTTTTTTAAAAAATGGAATTATGAAACTGCTAAATGACATTGTTTCTGTCTGTCTACCAGTCTGGAGTGGAGCTGCTGCCATGCCGGTGCACCGGGACCGGGAGAAGAAGGAGAGCACGGCCGAGGAGATGGAGGTGGAGGAGCACGAGCAGGAGGCGTCCAGCTCCGAGGAGGAGGACTCCGACACTTCCTCCGTCTCCGAGGATGGAGACAGCTCTGGTGAGAGAGTCTGGCGCCGTATAAAACCAGCACAACATTCTAATTCAGTAGACATTTTAATGAAATACACATTATGTCAGTGTATGAATGTGTTAAGTTCTTCAGCACGCACTGAAGTATTATCTTTTATTTACGTCTGCTATCAGTTATTGTAACTTTTTAAAAACATCATCAACTTAAACACTTTATTCAGAATTTGATCTAATTTCGATTAGATTTTTGCCCCCGAAATTGTAAATCATAACAAAATAATAAAAACTCTGGAAGAAATAGTGAATGTCTACCATGTTTTGCTTCCTTATCTGTTAGGGATGTAACGATACCAAAAACTCACGGTACGATAATATCGCGATTAAAAAGTCCACGGTACGATATTTATCGCGATATTGAAAAATAAAGAAAATTATTTTTACATTTTTCCTTTTCTTTATGAAATAATAAATCTGATTTGTACAGCATTTTAGTAGGATAGTAGTATTTTAAAGTGTCAACAATATAATAATCAGACCCTGTAGTAGAATAAATCAAGTTTCACTTTAGTTTTTCAAGTAACTCAACTCTCACTCACTCGCTCGCTCACTCACTCACTCACTCACTCACTCGGCATCGTCAAGGCTATCTTGTAGGAATATGAGCACGTCCACATTCCAGGTAGAAGCTGGGATGTTTGGGCGTTTACAAAATCTCCTGCTGTGGAAAAAGCTCTCTTGCTTGGTACTGATGTTGCTGAGACAGAGAGATGTGCTTTGGCCATGGGTGACAGCAGTGGGTCAAACTGTGCATTGTCTCTCCACCTCTTCAAAAACAATACAGTTGTTGCCAAGAAGGTGAGGCTTATTGACAGAGATATAAATATACTGCTGGTACTTGTCAATGTCCCTAGGTATGTACATGGAGCCCTGTAAATACCATGTCCTTTTGTGTTCTGTTGTTTATGTTCATGTTGTAACCGACTTGCTGCCATGTTGGACAGGTCTCCCTTGAAAAAGAGATCGATGATCTCAATGGGACCGTCTGGTTGAATAAAGGTTTAAAAAATAATAATAATAAAACATTTTCTTTTAAATCGCGGTAGATTTTGTCAGTCTCACGACGGTATTGAGACCTTTATTTACCGCGGTATTGGATATATCGTTACATCCCTATCATCTACTCGGTATCAAAGTGTGTGTGTTTTGATGGTGTTCCAGAAATGGACGAGGAGGACTGTGAGCGGCGGAGGACGGAGTGTTTGGATGAAATGACCAACCTGGAGAAACAGTTCACCGATCTCAAAGACCAGTGAGACTGAAATAGATTATTTGTATCTTGAGACTGTAACATTATTAACTATAAGTCATTCAAAGTCATTCGCCATGGTAACACGTGTGTTTGTGTGCAGGCTGTATCATGAGCGCCTCAGTCAGGTGAACAGCAAGCTGACGGAGGTGGAGGCCGGCAGGGCGGCAGAGTATCTGGAGCCTCTGGCCGTGCTGCTGGAGAACATGCAGGTCCGCACCAAGGTGGCAGGTAAGCTCTAAGCACACACACACACACACACACACACACACACACACACACACACACACACACACACACACACAGTCTTACACACTGTCGTTTCCTTGCTCACTCTCCTATGTTTCACTCTGTCCTCATCAGGCATCTACAGAGAGCTGTGTCTGGAGTCTGTGAAAAACAAGTATGAGTGTGAGATCCAGGCAGCGTGCCAGCACTGGGAGGTGAGACACACACACACACACACACACACACACACACACACACACACACACACTCACTATTTACCTTTAGTTCTTCACTGTTGTGTTATTTCACAATTACAAACAAAGGTGTTGGGTGTATGTTTGTGGTGTTTTAGGGCTTTTCCAAATGTTTTGTGATATTTTTTTATTTCAGATAGATAGGGTATAATACGTGAATGATTTCAAGTGAATGATCGATGATGATCAAGTCTGACATGTCCTTGCATCACAGCAGCTACATTCACATCGTCAACAAATATTAAGACAAGAAAAGCGACTTTCCTCATCAATGCGGCAGCGTGCTTACTTTGTGCACAAAGAACATGATTTGTTAGTTGTTGTTTTTAGGTCTGAATGTACAAAAACACATTGAAGCAGATTATTTAACAAGTTGAGAATGATTTTGGTTTGTTTTGGATTTAACGCTCTGGAATGATCGAAAATGGTTGAATCCCTTGATTGCAAACATCATGGTATTCAATTTGACAGAAGTATATTACCAATAATATGATTGTAGCCTCATCCTTATCTACAACTGTGGCAAAGTACCGCGCTAAATAGACTTTTAAATGTTAATTTAGAATTGTATATGTTATGAATGAAGCTACAAACGATGACGTCTCTTTCCAAACACGTGTCAATGTGTGTGTGCTGGCAGAGTGAGAAGCTGCTGCTGTTGGACACCGTCCAGAGTGAACTGGAGGAGAAAATCCGCAGACTGGAGGAAGACAGACACAGCATAGACATCACATCAGGTGACACACTCAATACGTCGCGTGATGTCGTCCACACACATTCAGCACCGTCTACTATATCGACATCATGTTCAATACGTTTCTCTGCCTGTTCCTCTATCAGAGTTGTGGAATGACGAGCTGTCGGGAAGGAAGAAGAAGAGAGACGCTCTGAGTCCAGACAAGAAGAGGAGACGACCTTCAGTGGTGTCTGATATCCTTCCACTGCTAATGCGCCTTCTGCACAGAGTACTTACCCCAGAGCTGCACAACTAACACAGGTGTTATTGAAGCGGCCCAATGGGTAGCGGATCCAGGCTGCAGCCATACAGCAACACTGAAACACGTGAGCACACTACAGCTTAAAAACGCAGAAATAAAATCTGAGCTGACAGAAAACGCTGCGTTTTAGTTTAACACAGTAAAGCTCACACACACTATTTGATGCACAGGTTCACCTGCTGAATTAAAGACAGAACCCATGAAGCAAAGGAAGTGAAACCCATAAAGCAGATTCAGGCAGTCGGCGAATGGATTCCCACTTACCCCTCGGTCCCACCGGGTCTGTCTGCGGCGCGTTACGGCTGCACCGCGGTTTTGGTCCGGCGTCATACTCTACCGGGCGCGTTTCAGAAGCGGAGCGTCTTGCCTACCGGCTCACAGTTTTTGTTGATTTGGGCATATTTCCTGGACAGGCTACTTTGTACAGACAAAGTTCATAATCATTGTAATATCCCAGTTATAAACGACATGAATCAAAGATGTGTTGCTGTATTTTAGTGGTAAAAAAATGCATCATCATCATAATTATTCTATATATATATAATTGACACAGTGCCTGTAGACCGGAGGAGAACGCTGGCATTCCTCCTCCTACTTGAAAGACTACGGAGGGATAGGGTCAGCAACATTAGTTTATGTGTGTGTATATATATGCTCTGAACGTTCCACTTCCTGCCTGCCCGACATTACCTTACGGCTGCGTCGCGTCGAAAATAGGATTCATCCTAATTGTAGAGTTGCCCTGCGCCGAGGCGCTTCTGGGACGCTTCTGAGCCGTAACGCGCCGGGTGTGGTGGAATAGCACCCATTGACTAGAGTGGCCGCGATCGCCGTGAGCGCCGCGCCCGTAACGCGCCGCAGACGGAGCCGGTGGTAACTAGGGGTAAGTGTTACCCTACAGAACAGCTCACAGAGAAGAGAGAACATCTGGCATGTAGCTGGAGGGGAACACAGTTCCCTTCTGGGTTTCTGATTGGGTTTCATTTAAACTGCCTAATCCAAAATGCTGCACTCTGGATATGTCCTTATATTTAGAATGTCATTAATCCCTGCTCCATGTGGCGCCGCCCTTAACTCCGCCCACGCCCATATATAGTTTACATGCTCCCTGACCTGGACATCCTGGAGGACTGGACCGCCATCAGAAAGGTGTGCAGATGTGTATGTGTACATTTTCCGAGCTGTGTCGTCGTCCCCTGGGCTTTGGCATCGGTGTGTTTTGAGGTTGGTGAATCTTTTTTAACGTGTGTGTGTGTGTGTTGTTTTCCAGGCCGTGGCCACGCTGGGGCCGCACAGAGGGAAGTCCGACTCTGACAGCCCCGTGTTCCCATTCAGACAAGACCGAAACAGGCCCATTCTCAACTGCTGAGGAGCACACACACCACACACACACTTTACAAAGCACACCAAACACACCGGATATAAGGTCCAGTAATGTAACCTTGTAACAGTCGATTGGCTTTACCGCTGTTGGCGGGGCAGCAGCAGCATTTCTTTTAGCCACCTGGACGCCACATTTAGACTATTTTCACCGTTTGTCAACTCTTTCCGGAACTGAAGACGTGTCGCTTGCTGATCAAAGCCACAGGGACAAAAAAGCTTTTTTTACTGCGGGGTTTCCTCAGATATTATTCCCAAGAATAACACAAACAAGCAAATGGTTGGAGACAACATTAGACAAACAACTATTTAGTTTTTCTTGCTCATATCGCTGTTTCGATGGAGTCTGGTGGCTTTGAAGACGGCATAAAGGGATATAACGACTACAGTTGGAAAAGGCAGTGGAGATATTGCAAATATAGCATCCAGTCGGGGTAAGTTCCTCATACAACCTTCAGAGTGAAGTGTCCCTGTTAATATATCACATGGACAGAGTTCATTCCTCAAACATGACGCAGCTCACAGCTGGACCTTACCCACAATCCTCTGCACTCCTCAGCGAACAGCGACACCAGTCGGTAAGCTGCCTCTCGAGCCAACAGGCGAACACAATAAAGACTCAGGATGTGAATCCCTTTTCCAGGACAACAGGAAGAGGAGCATCGTTTCCACTCATATTTCATTTACCGGTTCTTCGCTATCGGAGGAAAGAGACGGAAACACTGAAACTGCTCCCCACGCGGTGAGGCTTCAGAAATGACTGCGTGACCCAGGTCTCAGTTTCTTTTCAAGGTGTGATCACAACGAGAATGAATGTGATCAAAGTCTTTTTTACAAATGTGTTTGACAACTAACATCTCTGACATGAGCGCCATTCAACACACGAGTCGCACGGCTTACACCAGCTGTCCACGAGCCTGTCAGAACATAGAGCAGTAGAACTCTGAATTGAGTTAGGATCAGAAGTCTAAGAGAAAAGTCTAACTTCATCAGATCACAATGTGGCCATCATCGTCTTCTGTACTTTTATAACGTTTCTTTTCACATGATCCAGATGTTGTGGCAAGTTATTGTAAACAGTGTGGGATTTGTAACGCTAAACCTCGAGGGTGATTGTGGAAACACCGGTGGTTAATTGTGCCATTAAAACCTTTTTTTACGTGGATCAGTTTAAATGACATGTATGAGACTTATTACGTTGTTGTTTTTCTAATTTGTGTACCGTTTTGCACCCAGCACTCCAGAGTGCCTACTCTTCACGTTGAATTGATTGCATGTTGCATATGGCTTTGTGACGCCTTGGTTGCGGTGATTGTGGTCGAGACAAATGACTAATTAGTGAGATCAATAGTTAAAATGAAAATAAGGCGATACATATACAAAATAATGTGCATACGTTAGCCAAGACAGACTTAGTGAGTACATTAAGAAAGAAAAAAGAAAGATTTATATTACTTTTGTTACCTAGGAAGTCACAATACCACAAACTGAATAACTAATGAAGGTAGACCTGCTGTGAAGGGCGTTCTGATGCAGCGAGGTAAAGCAGTGTAATATCCACAGCACACACTCAGACTGATATGGCAGACTTTAAGGACTGCTCCTTGCAAACCAGTGATGGAAAAAGCGACGAGTCATGCTAACAAAATCATTTTGGAACTTGAGTGACAAATGAAATAAAATTGAAATTATTTGAAAGTTGGTATTCACAGACATCTACCTCCTCTCTTCAAACGTCACGTGTGCATTATCGCTCATAAACGTTCAAACGCTTCCATCACTAGGACCATACTGAGTCTTTACATACAGCCCACGGTTTAGAACGGAGTCTGAACAAACTGCCATGTATTCATATTCTTTTCTTAAACAACTTTCTGAACATTAGGTTGTTGGGGATGTTCAAATCAAAAAACGATTTTCTTTTTGACTGTTAATGTTAAATATTGTGTCAGGTATATTTGTGTTGATTGTGTGGGTTTTACAATAAAAGTTGTTTTATAAATACATTGTGTCTTTTAGCTGTAATTGAAAAAAGGCTTACTTGTAACTTTACTTTATGTAACTT
Organism: Pseudochaenichthys georgianus; assembly: GCF_902827115.2. Taxonomy (NCBI): domain Eukaryota; kingdom Metazoa; phylum Chordata; class Actinopteri; order Perciformes; family Channichthyidae; genus Pseudochaenichthys; species Pseudochaenichthys georgianus. The sequence continues at coordinate 29,784,411 of NC_047524.1, read as the reverse complement.
ACTGAATAAATGTTTTCAAAATGTATTCTTTTATTGGATTTATAGCTTCTAATATTTATATAAATATCTTTTTTATTTGAATTGGACATTTTATACAAATATTATGTTGTATAAATATTTTTATTTTATAAGAAATTAAAATCATAACTTCTAATGTTCATATAAATACTGTACAATTATTCCATTTAATTGGACATTTTTACTATGACTTTTAATGTTTATATAAATATTTTGATTCTACTTTATTTGATATTTAACTGAACATTTTACTATTACTTTTATTTAAATATTGTATATGTTCATTTAATACTTGTATTTTATTTTTACTTCATATTTTTATTGGATATTTATCTTTGGATTATTTTAATGTTATTATTCTATTTTATAGGACATTTTACTTGAACTTGTTTTCAAAAGAAACATTCCAAAATGGAGCAACTGTCCCAAAAGAGTAATACTATCCTCAGTGACTTGTTCCGGCGCTGAATCCCCTGACCTCTCTACGCTGAGCGAGAACACAATGTCTCCTCTGAAAACCCTCCATTGTCTACCAAGTCCTAACATGAAGAAAGTGATAAATTCTTTAAGTGTGTTTTCTGTACCGTGTTAATCACTGAAGAACAGGCAGAATCACGGATTGTTGTTGCAATACTGATTGTAGCCACAAGAGGCTGCAGCGAACCACTACTCGATGCTCCTCAAAGCACGCATTAAGAAACGGTTTTTTGAAAGGAACTGAGAAAGATTATTCTGACAAACCTTATTTGTTGTACCTGTTCTTAAGTAGTCAGCATAGTTGAGAAGTTTGAATCTGGCTTTAAAAATTGACCAATGGCTGTGATCTATGAGATGAAGGCTCTGATGATGTTCCTCCATGCACAACACGTTTCACTTGATACAATATTGAAAGATGAGAGCATTGATCATTTGACAGTCTTTATTTGTATCTATTATTAATCACTTTTTACAAAATTCACATGGGTGTTATTTGTCTGTCTCTTCCAGTCCTTCCCCCTGGTGGTCAGCAGGAGTCACAGCGCTCTGACAGAACACACAAGTCACTTTCATTGGAAATCAAAGCTGTGGATGAAGATCCTCACAGGAGGGACATTCAGATATGCACTTTATCATATTTGAAGAAAATGTCTCTTTTTGGAAGTATACGCCTCTCAGATTTAGGACAAAACAAAACTTGACATGATCGGATTTATTTGAATCGAGTTTAAGATCAGTGTCATTATAGGTTTGGTACAACAAAACCATTGTTTCTTTCTTATAGTAATGTATAGCTTTGGGCCATTTTGATTTTCTCAGAATGAAATGTTACTTGATGTCTTTTTTGTAAAAACACTCCCATTCTCTGACACATCCCACACACAGCCTTTCTACATGCACGCTTTTAACCCTTATAAAAGCAAACGTTGCTGGTTCTCATGGCAACATTAACACACACACACTGATTCAGCTGCCACTGTGACTCCACAACGACAGGAACGAGTTCACAGGGAATAAAGCTGGAGAAAAGAGAGGAGGAGGAGAAGAAGAGTGTGCAGCAGATAGACAGAAACAAAAAGGGCTCATAAAGGCCGATGGTTCCCCCCCCGCGCTGACAACCTTTATTTAAATCATCCTCCTGGTTAGTGTGTTCAGAACGATGGGAAATCCACCGAGTTAACCTTTAACCAGGAACACCCCACAGCTCCAAGTGGAAAACCTGCTCAGATGGCGTCTTCAGGCGAGGGGGGGGTGCTGCTGTGGGGACTGGCTGTGTGGGGGGGACTGCTGAGGAGGGGGAAGACCCAGTGAGGGATGTGGGGGGCCGTCTGGTGGAAGGGGCCGAGCGTAGTGAAGAGGAGGGAGTCCAGGACCGGGAGGGAAACGAGGAGGGAACATCCCTGGAGTGAGAGGGGCCCACACTGGAGAGAGAGAGAGAGAGAGAGAGAGAGAGAGAGAGAGAGAGAGAGAGAGAGAGAGAGAGAGAGAGGTTAAAGGGGCCAAATTCTGCTCATCTTCAGGTTCATGTTATTATTTCGTGTCTCTACTGGGACATGTCTCCATGCTTTAATGTTCAAAGAGCCCAGTCTGCTCTGATTGGTTAGCTGGCTGGCTCTGTTGTGACTGGTCAACTGCTTAGAGATGACCCGCCCCTTAGCCTATCACATGCAATGTGTTGGAGCATTATGATGTCACTATGTAAGAGTAATAAACAAAGGAGTCTAAAGGAGTTGTTACAGGCAGGGGGGGGGGGGGTTAAAAGGCTATAACATATTGTGATGATAGAGGTGACGGCTTACTAGGCATCATGGGAGGTCCCCTGGGGGGGTAGAAATCAGGATGGGGTGGTCCGTAGGGGGCCCGACGAGGAAAGGGACCGTCCATGGGGCCCATCGGGCGTCCACCAGGGGGGGGGGCGCCCATCCTTGGATCAGCGTCAGGGGGGGTCCTTCGATCACCGGGACCGGACTGCTCACACAGAGAGTGGTGTTACACAGGCTGGGACACACACACACACACACACACACACACACACACACACACACACACACACACACACACACACACACACACACACACACACACACACACACACACACACACACACACACACACACACACACACACACACACACACACACACACACACACACACACACACACACACACACACACACACACACACACACACACACACACACACACACACACACACACACACACACACACACACACACACACACACACACACACACACACACACACACACACACACACACACACACACACACACACACACACACACACACACACACACACACACACACACACACACACGGACCTTCCAGGCCCTCAAATTCAAGCATCCAACATGGCATAGACTAAGACACTGATCAATGGTAGTTATCAGGGGTCGTTACGTGGCTTGTTTGAATACTCGATTCGGAAATGCTGAAGTTGCAGAGGACACTCTGACCCTAAGAGAATGTGCAGTCATATCATTACTGTTACGTGCTCCCCTCCTTGTTGTGTGTTCTGTCTCCCTCTGCGCAGGTGCAGCTGGTCTGCCCCTGGCTCCGCCTCTGCGCAGGTGCAGCTGGTCTGCCCCTGGCTCCGCCTCTGCGCAGGTGCAGCTGGTCTGCCCCTGGCTCCGCCTCTGCGCAGGTGCAGCTGGTCTGCCCCTGGCTCCGCCTCTGCGCAGGTGCAGCTGGTCTGCCCCTGGCTCCGCCTCTGCGCAGGTGTTCCTAGATTCCACTCAGCCGGGCTATAAGGAGAGACTGGAGGAGAAGGATCCTTCACCTATCCCTTTGCCGGAAGACTGTCTGTGGACGATCTCTCTGCTGTTTCTGATCTGTAGGCCCTTTGCTGCTGTGCTACGATGTGTGTCCTGGAGGACCTGGTCGTCTAGCTTTCGTGGCTTTATTTTGTTTCCCGTAGCTTTTGTTAGATTTCTGGTTAGGGGAGGGAAGCTCTGGGTCCTCCGGCCCGTGGTGTGGCTGGCTCGGGCCCCCCCCTTCTTTTTCTTTCTTTTGGCCAGTCCTCCAGACCTCGTTCGTTTGCCCGTTGGCCTGTGTGAGTAATGGCTGTACATTTAAATAAATGATCGCTGTTAAGTACTGGATATTTTGTGTGTTTTCTTTTATGTTGCGGGTCTCCCCACGAGCCACTACCACGTAGTAGAGGGCGGGCCGTAACAATTACGCAGAAAGAAGTGGATGTGACGTCGGCTGTAGCCAGAACGCAGCCAGTGAACTCAAGTTTTCAAAGACCTCTGCCTATTTATGTCTTTTTTAAAAACACTTTCAACGCCCTGTATGTTCAAGTATGTCAAGGACCCGTAGGAACCCAGTCATGGGCATAGTGTGAATGGTTATTGATCTCCAGGAGGCTCTGCTTGGGTCCAAATGGATGTGCTGCAGATCTTTAATAATATCAAAACCACTTCACTTTCTGCTTTTGCACATTCAACTTCATTTGCCTTTATTTCAAAATGTTTGACTTTCTAAGCCGTGATTTTTCCCTTTAACTGTCACCAGCTCTGAAGGACTCCTGCCAGCTCTTACCTCTCGGTGCTCCTGCTCCCCAGGGCCCAGGTGGTTCTCTCTGTACGAGCCGTCTTCATTGACATAGAGAACAGAGGAAATGAGCCATGATCAAGGACACGGTGCTTTTGGTTTAGTGTCCATCTTGTCTAGTTCACAAAGAGTTCACACACATGTCCTTGATTCACCTATTTACAGTGAAATATACGATATACAATAGAATATATATACAGATGGCGGTGACTCACCCATCATGTCTAGCCTTGGGTGAGGGGGGCCGGGGGGAAGACCCCTAGGATGCAGAGGGCCGGGGGGGAAAGCTCCAGGAGGGGGCAGTGGGCCGAGGGCTCCTGGGGGAGGTCTCCTGTACATGGGACCGTGTTCAGGGAACATGTACCCTGAGAGACAAAGGAGGGGGGGGGAGGGGGGACACACACTGAGACATTAAAGCTGTGTCTCAATCTGTGTTCTTCTGGACTCCATCTGCCATGTGGAGTGCACTACAGGGTGGGATTTTCACGGCGGCCGTCGTAGCCCCTCGGTCTGGCCGTTATGCCCCACAAATAATTGTCCGTCCTACGGCCACCATGGCCTTTGGGCCTCGCACTGTTAAAGGTTGCTTTAAAAGCGTCAGAACAGGTTTCTGAACTGCATTATGCTGCGTTCACAACCTACGCGATGCGAATACTCGCATTGCTCCAACGCTGGAGTTTCACTGTGGCTGTCAGCTGTGTTTACTCCCGTCATTCAAACAGGACGCGCTGGAGCGGGGGCGGGGCTTATATCCATGTAAATACGGTGGTGGAAACCAACTATGACCAAATTCACCTATGTTACCGTGATTCCATTGTAATACACGTTTCAAAACAATTACGAAGTAACTAAATACTGATAACGATTAGTAAAAACCATGCTTTAAGTGTGCAGACAAGACGGCATGCGAAACCTTTTAAAATGCGTGTTTTGTGAATGGAGATTGGATCGATCAGGCTAAACTAACGCTGTAGCTGCTCCGTCCACACACACAACGTCTTAAAGACAGAGCAGCGACTCTATTCGCCATGACAGAGACAGTCTGTGGTCTGTACATCTTTAACTTTTGTCCAGTTTCTGAACAGATATGAGGAGCTGTGAGGAGTTGATTAAAGAGACACACACACGCACGGACACACACACACACTTTTGCATTTCAAAGTATTGATGTTCATACAGTTGGATGTAGGAGCTTCACTGTGCACTGCTGAATGATGTGTGTGCAGAGTTTGACCCTTGAAGGCTGTTTCTTCTGAAATGGAATATATTTGTTACATATTAATAGAATTTTAGATTTTTAGATTTCATTTCGGATTTGTGAATGGGAGAAGTAGTAGATGGAAAACATACCAAACACTAATTATTCAAAGTAAAGTATTTCATTTTAGATACGGTAATACTAAGGAGGCATAGGCCTATATGATGATACGATTATTGATATTAAAAAAGTGATTTGTTTTTTGTCATTAGAAAGTGAAGTTATTTATTTTTAAGCTCCAAATCCTAATGTTTCCCTCACACCTGTGCAGACCAACACCTTTAGAACAGCAAAGATGCCGATTTGTGTAGTGAGATTCTCTTAGCGCCTTGGTTTTCTTTCCCTCATGATTTCCTTCCTATCATTCCTTGACTTTATGGCATTTTCCCTCAAGGACAAGAAACAGTGGTTAAGAAAATATATCGTTTGATATGCGACTGCCAATGTCTTTCTCACACACACCTGGGGGTCCTAGTGGCCCAGGGGGTCCTGGTGGGGGGCCCCTGCGATCTCTCTCCCATGTTGGAGAGATGGAGCCGCTGTCTGAATGAGGATCTCCGATCCGCTCCATCTCTCCTTGGCCCCCGGGGGGCTCCATTGGACCGCGAGGCACTGTGGAGGAGAGGACCGGAGGAAATAGAGGACGAGGAGGAAAGGAGAGGTAATGGAGGATAAGCGTGAGAGAAAGAGGGAGACAGAAAGGGAAGAACCAATCGGCAACAGACAAAATATCAGAAAATGAAGCAGGAGATGAGATGTAAGACATCGTCGCATCAGTTTTTATTTTCATTGTGTTTCCACACCATGCGTGTGTGTGTGTGTGTGTGTGTGTGTGTGTGTGTGTGTGTGTGTGTGCGTGCGTGCGTGCGTACCTCTAGGAGAGAGTCGAGCAGGTGGTCCGTCCATTAAGGTGGGAGGAGACAGGAAGGCTCTGGTTTCAGAGGCAGGTCGTCCCAGAGGGGAGGGCCCGTATGGGGACCTCTCAGCTGCAGGTGTGGGGGGGGGGGGGAGTTTTAGTGAAGCCAGAGTCCAGGGAATGTGTGCATGTGTTTGTTTCTTTTTTGTATTTTAGGAAATGATACGGTTAAAGGGCCTCCATAACAACATGAGATACAGTTAAAGGTCAAATACATCAAATAACTTAACATTCCACACATCATAAAAAAACTGAATAACAATTACTTACAGGCACAGGTGGATTTTGCAGGGGGGGGCAGGGAGGGCATTGCCCCCCCTAGTGGCTGAAATATGTTACAGCATTACTATGTGTGTGTGTGTGTGTGTGTGTGTGTGTGTGTGTGTGTGTGTGTGTGTGTGTGTGTGTGTGTGTGTGTGTGTGTGTGTGTGTGTGTGTGTGTGTGTGTGTGTGTGTGTGTGACGTATGAGGTTAAGGACACAAGTTCCCTCGCTTTTTTTTTTTTTTACATACAAGTGATTCAGCTATTGTATTACAATAAGATATGCAGCGATTTTTAAAACGTCCAATTTCTGGGACGTTTAAGGCGTCTACTTCTGCACTAAGTAGGACACTGGTTAATAATATTGTAGCGTGTTCAAGTAACCAAGGGATATAGTAGTTATCAAATAAGTATAAGATGTGCACAGTTATGATATGGTTTTACAGATGTAATGCACTGTTGTTGGGCGAGAGAGACGCCCCTTCCATATGAGTGTGTGTGTATGGCGGGCATAAGGCGTGCATAAGGCGTGCATGAGGCGTGCATGAGGCGTGCATGAGGCGTGCATGACGAGACGAGTTGTGTTCGTATGTGGAAAAGTCATACTCAGTGCAGTGAACGCTGGTTTTATTGCTACTGTATCCGTAGCATCCCACGCAATAGTTGGGACTGTGTGCTGACGTCAGTACACAAGCGCAGATGTCAAACTCCGCCTATGCTTACAGGGCTTTACTAACGCTGCATACACAAATCGCTGCAAGAAGCTCAGAACCCAAAGGAAACGGGGACACTAAAAAGTGACGCACACAGCTGGGACCAACACGCCGTTAAGGTTCGGGATCATAACGTTTGCCAACTGCCACTGGAAACTTTACATGTACATTGTATTGTCTTATTATCACAATGTGATCACATGATTCTTTCAGATAGTATTGCAGATCTGCTGCAGCAAGCTAACCTAGTCCTTTCAAATGTACTGACAAAACACTTGCAGATATGAAACAGACTAACTCATCATTTACTTTATAATCGCGGAACGTCAACAAGTGCTCCGGTCCCAGCTGCGTGCATCACTTTGGAGTGTCCCTGTTTCCGTTTTCTATTTGCAGCGCTTTGTTTATGCTGTGCATGTCTCATGTTTTCTAATGGCTCCACGTGTTGTCAAGTTGTTGAAGATGTTAAACAAATGTGCCTGTGTTTTGGCACGTTTGTGTTTTTATACTTGTATCATTATTTGAAAGTACAGCACATTTCTCCTAATGGAAATGTTCTGGGCCGATGTAGCCATACCTGCCAACCCCCCGGTTTCCTCCCGGGGTCATAATTCCTAATATCGGACCGATCGTGCACCACTAGTTTGTTTCTGTGTGTGTGTGCTCACCTCTGAACGGCAGAGGTCTAGCCAGGCTGTCCAAGGCGTAGGGATCTTTGTCGAGGGCGTCGAGTTTAAACTGCGTGTCTGTCAGCCTATAAACAAACGGACTTAATGTCAACATGTGACGAGCAGAACCGGCTATGCAATACACAGTTTGTACTGTACAAACAACACGGGAAACATCTCAAACATTTCTAAGGAATTCAGAACACAGTTTATCTGCTGTTTGATTACTTCTGTCTGAAGAGGGCGTTCTCTCTCCGGATGTCTGACAGCTCTCTCTCTGCTGCTCGGGCGGCCAACTGCAACAACAAACCGAGATCAGTCACAAGGATGACAATCGTACATTTATACAGGCGGAGAATGAAGAAGTCCACAAATATTTCTCTTAAAGATCTCCTATCATGCTATTTTTAGGCATATATTATGGGTCTCAGATATATACAAATATATAAAAAACACATCTATGATGTGTTTTGCTCAAAATACCAAACAGATCATGCATTTTAGACATCCCTCACATCCCTCTATTTCAGGCCTGCTAGATAACTGCTGATTCTGGGTCCTTAGTTTGAAAAAAAATAAAAAGAGGAGGGGGAGCTAATGCCTGCTCAGAATTCTACGAGATACAGCTAAATGCTGCCGTGATTAAACGTCATCACGTTCCAAACCACATCAAGGATTATTTCTGAAACAGTATGGAGCTCAAATGCTTTTTCTCTTGCCGGTTTACCACAAGGTGAGTTCCTTTCATTATTTCCACATACTCTCTCCAGTACAGGTTAGCTCTGAGTGTTAGCAATGGTTGCTAATGTAAACAGAGACCATATTACGTCCAAAACACGTTGCGCATTGTTTCTGATAGCAACGTTTCTGATAGGGCCGCGGGTGTAAAGCCAGCCCACATTTCCAATATTACGTCGTGACCGCAGTAAATCTGGATCAGCTCCGTTGTACCCTCGTTTTGAGAGATGTGGGCACGGAGGAAAAGAGAGAGGGTTTTGTTTTCTGACACTTTGTGAGTCTCTTTACACACCGGGGACACATATTCATGTATAAAGGATATTCAAAAGTTCAATTTCATGATAGGAGACCTTTAAGTAAAAGTAGAAATACCACAGTGTATAAATCAGGGCTAGCCAACACGGTGCCCGTGGGCACTCAGTCGCCCGCGGGGGCAACGTGAGTCGCCCGCGGGGGCAACGTGAGTCGCCCGCGGGGCATGTTCTAAAAATAACTCGCCAAGCAAATCCAAAATGTATCAAATACACAAAACAAAAAAGGAAATGAATCTACCTTATGCATAAACAAAACATAAATCATAGCGAACTCTACCTACAACTCTATATCTATCTAACACCCCTCCTCCCCCACCCCCACAATGAATATCGACCAATCACGCTCTTGGTTGATTTGCGGGACCAGCGTTGCAGTCGGGAAGAAAAGCAATGTGGCACCTCCCCGCTGATTGTCCTTCTGGCAGAATCTACACAACACATCAGCCCCATTGAACAGCCTATCATGCCAGCCTATACAGCACATGAGGGGCAGAGTTTTACTCTGTGTGTGTTGCAACTTGCCTATGTATTTATTCCACTTGACGCACACACACGCATGATATGTTTGTTATTATTTTTTAACGCAAGCCGTCATCGCCACGGAGGAGCACACAGCCTCTGTAAGCGAGCGAGAGAGAGAGAGCTAGGGAGAGAGTGAGAAAGAGAGAGAGCGGGGGAGAGAGAGAGAGAGAGAAAAAGAGAGAGAGAGAGAGAGAGAGAGAAAGAGAGTGCTAGGGAGAGAGTGAGAAAGAGAGAGAGCGGGGGAGAGAGAGAGAGAGTGCTAGGGAGAGTGAGAAAGAGAGAGAGCGGGAGAGAGGGAGAGAGAGAGAGAGAGAAAGAGAGTGCTAGGGAGAGCACACCATTATCTATTTAATATAGATAAAGTAAGAAATCATTCCAATGTGTACTATAGGACAGTAAAAAAAAGGTAAGCATATAATAATGTTAAAATGTGCTAAATATATACACTACAAAAAACAAAAAGGAGGAGCAAAAGTCACCCCGACTTGTTTTATTTTTTTAAAGTAGCCCTCGTCCTAAAAAGGTTGGTGCCCCCTGGGATAAATGGTATGTCTGCCGACACCAGTGTTTCTCAGACCGTTTCACACCAAGTCGACTGACTCAGCTGACTAACTGATACTTTTATGTGGGCCTTTATTTTAGGAGGCTAAATACCTTTTGCTGCCGCCCTGTCCACAGCTGTACATTGCTTAGCTTCCTACTGGCTCTCCTGTCCTTTGCCCTCGACTGCAGGTCAAATACTACAGATACCTACAACCCTACTAAAAAACTATCCCAGATCTAACGTCCGAGTATGGAAATGCAGTAAGAATGCACACAATGCAAACAATATGGTGTTCATTGTAATACTGTCAGGCAGGCACAACCCTCCGAATCCTGCATACTTTTCACAGTACCAGCTGCCCGTTATATTTGCCCAGTTTTCCACTTCAGCAATACTGCACATTTATTTTAACGGGTGTATCTATATTTCATGTGAATATTGATATATTTTAATGTTAAAATAGATTTCTCAAGATAGTTTTTTATAATTGTTTTGTGGTCCTCTTCTTGCAATGTATCTTCTTTACTGTGTTTATGTGTGCGCCAAGGGGAAATCCTCATATGTGTAAACCTACTTGGCAATGAACCGGTTTCTGTTTCTGAAAACTATTTGGCTGTAAAAATAAACATCTCTTCTTTCATTTGTTACTGACCCAGTTATTGTGTGCTTTCTTCTCATGGGCTGACATCTGAGTCTGGTAAGATTGTTTGGTTTTATCCAGCTCTTCCTCCATCTCTCCTGCTCGTTGTCTGAAGAAAGAGACACAGGTGAGACTTCACATGTGCATCCTCGCACATGTCCGCTGTCAATGTGTTGAGGGACACTTTAGCGGAGCAGCTACCTGTAGTTGATGAGTTCTTCCATGGCCATCGCAATGTTTTTGTCCGCCTTATTTAGCTTCTCTTCTTTCTGCATGCGTTCCTTCTCCTCCACTGTCAGAAGCCTGCAAACAAACACATCCTGAAACTACCAAAACATGCATTTGCTCTTCAGGAATTAGTCCTAAAGCCGGAAATGACTCAGCATTTCAGCGCTTACAGGTTGCCTCAAATCAATGGTTTTTTTAAATGTGTTTTTTTAGATGCCTGTAACAAAGTCTTTGATTAACCCGAGCTAAAGAGATGTTCACTTTTTGTTCTACGACATCAAATATGTCAGTTAATACCCCACTGGTGTTAACAAGTTCCTAAATGTGACTTCTAAACGTAATCACGTCGAACATCAGCCGTCTTCAGCTTAGCGGTGGTGGCGTGAAGTCATGTCACCGTGATGTAGATCACGTAGCCAAACGTTAATGTGATTGCATTAATGCTTAGACTAAGTGGTGTTAATATGTGGAGATTATCCTGTTGAAGTATCATAAACATTATTTTCTGCAATATTTGAAATCCTATGGACGTACAGTTACGTTATATAGTGTTGTATTTAATTTTTTCTAAAAATGATGGATTACTAGCAGGATTACAAAGAGCATATAGTGTTTGTTGTAAAGGATCAGATGTTATCTCTTCTCTGTAAAGGTCCTTACACACCAAGCCGATTTTCGGAATCGATAGATGTCGATAGATGTCGGGCTGTCGATGAGCGTCGTGTCGCCCTACTCAGATTGGTGTGTCTTGGTGTGTCCCGCACCGTCGTGTCTTTTCGGGCCGTACCAACACCTTCCACCGCCGATTCGACATGTTGAATCGTTGTCGGCCAAAGGCCATCGGCCAAAGAAATCACTCCGATTGGCTGTTCAGCTAGCTAATCAGTGCACGAGAAGAAATGGAAGTGAGGGACCCAAACAAACTATTAAGAAGGCAAATCTGAGATTTCATTTTACTCCAGCTCTCGACACAGGTTCGGGAAAGCCCCGTGAGCTTCTCGCTGTAGAGTGAAAATGGAACGCACACGCTATGTGTTGTTTGTTTATATCACGCAGTCTGTTCTTCTTCTCTCGGTTATCACGCAGTCCGTCTTCCGGTTGTTGCCTCTTTTGAATGACGAATACACACTACCGCCGCCTGCTGGTAAGGATAGTTATTGCCACTCACACATGCGCAGTTCGTACGTGCTACTTGGCCGTCGGCTGAAGTCTTTGCGAAACATGGCCAAAACCCAGGAGACGCGAGGCGACGTTCCGTCGGGAGGTGTTCTTTGGTGTCAGTTTGGTGTGTAAGGACCTTAAGCTGTACTGTTCTGTAGGCTAATACTTTAAGTGGGAATCTATACGCCTGCTGCCTGAATCTGTTTATGGTTTTCACTTTCTTTGGTTAATTTGTTCTCTTTTTAATTCAGCAGGTGAACCTTGATGTTCATAAAATAGTGTGTGTGAGCAGGATTTCCTATGAATAAATTCATTTCTGATGCTAAACTTGTAGCCTACCTGTGTAGCTTGAGCTCGTTTTCCTGGTACATTTCTGTCATAATCTGGAGTTTCTGTTGTAACTTTTGGACCTAAACACATGGAGAAAATAAATTAATCCCAAAGCAAATTAATGTGAAACAAGAATAAAATAAAACATCACACTAATATGAGGCAGGTACCTGATCTGAGTATGTCTCAGCTTCTGATTGCAGAGAGGACTTCTCCCTTTCCATCTCCTTAATGCTCACTGAAGGTGGAAAAAACAGACGTCTTTATGTTGTACAGATTAAATACATCATTTGGAATTGGAAATCTAAATTGTTGTGTAGTTGCCTCACCTTGCAGGTCTTCTTTAGCTTTGACTTCATCGTCCAGTTTGGCAAATAATCTGTCCTTGTCTTCATCGACAGATTTGAGGTCTGCATTCAGCTACACACAAACACAAAGTCAGCACTCAGTGAAGAGGAAAGATGTTTCCGATCAAGTCAATGTTTGTGTCAAGTACCTTAGCAGCGTAGATGAGTTTCTGGACTTTCTGCAGATGGCCTTGTGTGTCGTTAATAATGTCTCCTTTTCCGTTCTGGGCTGTACCGTTGGACGTCTCCTTCTCTCCTCCTTCCTCACCTTCCCCCTCCTCCAGTTCTGAATCCCAAGCTTTCATACTCAGCAGGCGATCTGTCAAAGACTGGAGGCGTACACATAATAGGTGTTACGTTTATGCCAAACACAAAGTAATGTGAACTAATATGATCACTGTCATGCACAATATGCCATTATCAGCCACCAGAAGGTGTTTGGTGGCTTTGTGAAGTGGGACTAAGGAGTATGTTCCTGCAATCGCCAATAAATCCTTCTTTGTATATCAATCAGGAGGTTTTTACTGAGAACCGAATTATACGCATACAGAAGTCCCCTCCTCTCCAAAACTAACACTCTCTTGGATTAAAAGTAGTAAAACCATTAAAGGTGGGGTAGGTACGTTTGAGAAACCATTTGTATCATCTGTTGTAGACCCCAATAAATAAAATAAAATAAGAACTCATTCTCAAAAAAGATAAACGCCATTCTTAAAATGTATAAACGAACACTAGTTTGATTAATATTGATTAGAGTGCACAATAGAAATAAAATAATTGAGAGAAGAAAGAGAGATATGTTATCTATCAAAACCCAGTTAGATTAACATTCATTGGATTGCACACTTTGTTTGTTTGTGTGGGGTTTTTCATTTTAGACATGAATAACACATTTATATACAGTGTAATTCAAATATTTCACTGCTTTTGTGATCCTAAGACTTTGGTAACCAAATCTAAAACACCAAAACAATTCGATCACATGAGTAAATTTGTGTTTTCACAAGAGTTTTGAAGATTTTCCGAAAATCGGATGTCAAATTTTAAGCTTTTGAGCTACTTATCTCATCAAACAGTGCTCTAAGGTGAGTAATTTGCATGTATAGCAATACCAGAGATTGTCCTGAACATTTTGATATTTAACACATGGGGTGCCATGTTAGAAGAAATACATTTAAAAAAGGTGATTTAAGAAAACATCTAAAAATCGAGAAAATACCCTTAGACTCCAGAGGAATCAATGTTTCCCCAATGCAGATTGGTAGAAAGCCGACATCCCAGGAAGCTTTAAGCCGAGTTGCCACTATGTTTGCCCAGAATTATATGCAAATGTCTTATTCTCTCCAAAACAAACAGACCAGGTGAGTAAAAACTGTAAAAATAATGAATGCAGCCATGACACACTAAGGTTGCGGTCGAATAGTCCATTTAGCTTAGGAACCTTCCTAACGGAGTGAAATGACCCGGAAGTCCCTCAGTGGCAGCCATGATAAGTGCCGTTCCAATTCTCTAGATGAAAGGAAAGGAGGTTTCAAACTTCCTTTATAACCTCCTTTAGCTTAGGAACCACTGGACCTCCCTTACCGAAAGGAGAGGAGAAAATGCTGCCCCACAATGCCTTGCAGCCGCAGCATTTGCCGTCACTCAACAGTCGGCCGTTCACGGAAACAACCGATTATGACCGAGAAAGTATATCATGAAAGTTACGGTGCTTATTAAGCATTTTAAAACATAGGTGGTAAGTTGCCAAAGTGCTTTGTTTTGAACGTTCATCAGTATTATAATCAAAGAGAGAAATATGAACGTTAGTTTTTACTGAAATGATCAAATAAAGTCAACATTTCAGTCTTTACTGAGCTGTGTGGGGTTTGTTCAACTTTTAAAATATGTTTGAATGGTGATATACACAGTGATAGATGTTAAGGAACGTTTATAATAAATACATTTGTATTGATTTTAAGATATTTTCATACAATCATACGTATTGGGATCATTTGTATTAATGTGGACCGGAGGGAGAGGGTGACGAGCAGAAGTTTCACTTTCCTTTTTTATTTCAATTCCAACTTTGGTCCTGAAGAATATGTTTCTCTGTTGTCCACGTTCATAAAGCAAAGCAGCAGCATCAGAGCACGGTGCAGAGTCTCTAGATGAGTTTACAGTAGTCCCTCGTTCTTATTAAACATCCATGTTGTAGTCCGCTGTATAGAAAACTGTGGTTTCCATGGTTACCCACAGCAGCAGACGCACACAATGACGTCCGCTGGCGCATCATAAACACGTCGGATAGTGAAAGTGCATTCGGATTCTCTAAAGTCTCTTCTCCTAAGTCCTTTTGAGTTCTCCTATCCACTATCCCTTAACCCCGTGACGTTTCACTCAGAGGTCACGGAATAGACGATGATTTTGGACTATCCGACTACCTAAGGATCAGTGTTTCCCTGGCCAAATGATGGAGGGGCTACAAGCAGAAGGCTAACGTTTTCTCAGATTGTTTCTCTGATACCTTACAGTATGTTTCAGACTATCGATTGTTTGATTAAAACATAATAGTTATACATGCCAAATGTATATTATTTGTATTGCAAAATGTGGCTTGAAACTGGATAAAAGGTCGATTTTGCAGAAAATCACAACTTGGACTGGAGGGGGAAAAGTCTCCATTAGAAGCGACCAAATGAAACAAAAGGTTACTTAAAAAATTGCAGATGTATCCAGGTTTGAATAATTTTTTGGGGATAATGCAAACACAGAAATGTGCATGCTGCATTGTTAGATAAAACAACTTTAAGTTCATCTTCTCTCCTGCCTGAGAGGACCAGGGCTGGAAACTGTCTGCTCTTTCAATCTGTTTTTCTATTAGAATTGCTTTTAAGTCATTTTATTTATGTTTTATTTATTTTTCTTGGTTTTATAATGCGAGTAGTTGCCAGTAAATGTTTAATTTTATCCTCTGTATGTACTAAAGATGCTTTATTTTCAGAAAGGGAAGTACCATCGACGACTGCAACATTTATATTTATATATATTCAACTGAGTTATAGAAATAAAACGTGGAGTCTTCTTGGATAGTAGTTCAAGATATCTCCAGTTTTTGAATCAGATGAAATAAACACAGATTTCTAGCTGCACCCACATACATAAGGCTGCAACATACTAATATGAATGCTAGTACAGAACATACCATGATGCGCTCGTCCTTGGTGGCGACGTCCTGCAGCATCCCGCTGTGGGCCACCTCACACCGGCTCATATCCGCCTCCAGCTCACTCACTCTCTCTGCCCACCCCTCCACCTGCTGCCTCAACTGCAGGGAGCGACACAGAGCAAGGGTGAACACTTCATTTAGAACAAAACATGAACTAGTACAGTCTGTGATTAGATGGACTTAATGGAACAAACTAGCTCAAACTTATTCTAACCATACAAAAGCAAAACAACTCCACATGCATGCAGTGGTTCTCAACTGGTCAGGCGTCGGGACCCACTTTTTGCTTTGTCAATCAAGTGCATATATCCCGTATATCCCTTCACAGAACTAAAGGTATGCTTTAAAAAAGGTTTAATGAGATGATGGAATCAAAGCTGAACTGCATCACAGAAGAGGCACACATGCTGAAAGGGGCTGGGGGGATTCTCCCCCGGGAGATTTTTAGAAATACTAACATATAAACTACGCATTCTGGTCAAATATGAGAAGAAAATAAATACATGTATTACTACCCGACATATTAATAATATGTTATGCCATTGTTTGTGTTTCACTTTGTTCTGAAGCTGAACTTGCTGCTCCTCACAGAGAGAAGAGCAGAGAGGAGAGAGTCTGTGTGAATTACTTTAAATAGTGGGTAAGGGTAGATAGCTCCCCCCCCCCCCCCCCCATTGTTCTGTGACCTGTCAGTCATCAAAGACTGGGGTCATATTTCATTATGTGTTCATTTGTATCTGAAGTTGTACCCATGGATGTATAAAGAATAGTTCTACATCAAAGTTATTCTCTGTGTGTGTGTGTGTGTGTGTGTGTGTGTGTGTGTGTGTGTGTGTGTGTGTGTGTGTGTGTGTGTGTGTGTGTGTGTGTGTGTGTGTGTGTGTGATACGCTTATGACCCGAAGAAGGCGACATAACTGTTGCTCCTTTCTCATAATATGCCAAAACGGATGGGAGGAAAATACTCAGCAGTAACTGATCTATATAAAATGACCAATAATATATATATAATTCTGTTTGAATTGTGTATGATCTCATGGCGTAAATTAGAGATAAAGTTTTTTTGCACTTTAGTTTTTTTTTTGTTGCATTTGTTTAGTTATTTTGATGGCGTTACAACTTTGTTATACTTTTATAAAATGTGTTGTGTGGTAATTGTGTGTTATATTGTGTTGAGGGAAAATGAAGGTTCAGGGTTTGTCCAAGCTGCTTGTTCCGGCACACATGAAGCATCTTTGTGGTGATTGTTCCGTTAGCATTGTTGCTAACTGGCGGATCGCTTTCTCTGTCAAGCGCTTTGATGTTACTAATAACGTTCTACCTCAGCCGGGAAAGAAACCATTTTGTGAAGTCAGAAATAATAATATTAATAATCGGAATACAACACAAACATGCGAGGACTCGTCAACTTACGGCTTGAACTGACGACTACTGTTCGAAAAGAAACACTTTTTTCAGGGCGACCAAAGTGTGTAATACCCCTACCTGAGCGTTGCTGTCCCGCAGCAGTGTGTTCTCCTCTCCGGCTGTTTGCAGATTCCTCTGCAGTCGGTCACTGTTCATGCTGTACACCTTCAGAGTGGTCTGTGCCTGGAGATACAGAGGCAGACATTGATATCCCTTGGTCATGTGAAACGCAAATAAAGGAACAGACTGAGCAGAGAAGGAAAAGACAGGAACAAGTCATGGTACCTGCTCTTCCTGTGACTGGAGGTCTTTGGCTTCTTCTTCAAATGTTGTCATGCTCTCTTCAAGCACTGCTATCTGAAAGGATAACCACAACAATAATCCAATCAAATCACACACTTAATATTGGATTCCTTATTTGAATGTCACTTTGAGTCCTCCTACCCTTTTGTCCTGCTCTGTCCTGTGTTCTCTATGCTGCTCCAGTTGCTCCTTCAGTTCTTCCAGATCTCTGTCCAGCTCTCTTTTACATTCTTCCAACTGCCTGGCTTTGACCTGGGGGAGCGGGAACACAACACGTGTCCCAGTGTGAGCCAAAGAGTGAGAGTGAGTGAGGATTGAACGCCATATCGACTTGTAAAGATGCTAAATAAAGCATTCACAAATAATGGCAAAAAAAAGAAATCAGTTACTTCAAGTAAGGACAGTTTGGGATGAAGTGGACACAACAAAATGCCATGACGTTTTTGGGTACATTTACAAAGACAAAAAATAAATAAATAATGTCTTATGTACAAAGATTTCTTTTAGCAACACATACTGTACACCGTCTGGTTTTGAAGAAGTTTCAATGTATTATTCTCCTTTTAATTCTCTTTTCCCGTGTGCCTTACCTCGAGCTCTTCTGTCTTCTGAGTCTGTGACAAGACTCCACTGTCCCTCAGAGAGCTCTCCACCTCATCGTACTGCAAAAGACACAAAGGGAGGAAATACCTCTGATGAAATGTGGGCAGCACTTAAACTTAAAGCCATGATTAACAAAACACTTTGTTACATTTCAGATGAACAAACAGTGTTGTGTGAACCGAATTCAATATCAAAAAACTCTTCCGTTCACACGCAATCGGCTCAATTAACGTGTCCGTTCACACAAGACCGCTCGACCCGCTGGAGACGCTGTAGTACATATGCCGGGCCTGTAAGTGGCGCTGTACTTCCGCTACAAAATACATCAAAATCAGCGAAGAAGACTTCCCGAGCATGGTTGCCTTTCTGTTTATTCTCCGCGGTGGATTTAGCAGTAGAGGTGGGGAGAGGCAGGGCTCTGGCTGTTTCTCTTGTTCTCACTCCCGAGGCAAGCGTGTGCTCCTGCTCCTGCTCACCTCCAC
This sequence comes from Pseudochaenichthys georgianus, assembly GCF_902827115.2. NCBI lineage: Eukaryota > Metazoa > Chordata > Actinopteri > Perciformes > Channichthyidae > Pseudochaenichthys > Pseudochaenichthys georgianus. The sequence continues at coordinate 29,765,698 of NC_047524.1, read as the reverse complement.
GGGGGTGAGCAGGAGAGGTGGGGAGAGGCGGGGATATGGCGTATAGGGCGTACACATAGGCCTGTCACGATAATTAATTTTGTTGGACGATAAATGTTCCTGGAAATTATTGCGATAAACGATAATATTGTCTGTAAGACCATTTTAAACCACTGACATAATGATAATAGATAATAATAATTCAAGCACATCCTTTCAAACATAACTTTTAATTGAACATTCAACTTTGCAAATGAAATGTGAAATAATATTCAAATATATAAATGATATATAATAAATAAAACAAATTAATTAAATGATAATAAATTAATTAAATCACACACAACCAAAACAATAAATTAAATAGACTCAGGCTGGAAAACAGAGCTCTCTCTCTCTATCTATCAATCTATCTATATATAAATAAATATAAGCACACATTGTCCCACAAACAAAAAAAACCTCCTTAAAACAACAGTCAAGTGTACAGCCTATGGAGTCAGATTTGGGTCAATATTCTAACGCGCAAAACAAGCCCACTCACGAGCGGAAAATGTGCTTTTACACGCGCATGAAATGACCCTCGCGCGCAGATTAAACCCCCGCGAGCGGCTATGCGCTCGCTCGCGAGAGGCTATGCGCTCGCGAGCGAGAGGCTATGCGCTCGCGAGCGAGAGGCTATGCGCTCGCGAGAGAGACAGCCCTCGCTCGCGAGAGAGACAGCCCTCTTGCTCCCTCGCGGGAGTGTCAGCCTCACTCGCTCGCGGGAGTGTCAGCCTCACTCGCTCGCGGAGTCTGTCTACGCGCGCGTGAAAAGTTTCTGGCACTTTGGGGCGGAGCCACTGGACTTTGATTGACAGCTGTCAGGAAGCCCGGAGTTGCCAGGTCTGATAAATGCCTGAACTACCAAGAGCCGAGGAGTGACAGCGGCAAGATCAGTTGGACGAGATTGAATGGTAAATGTGTCCATAAAAAACTATTATATTCGTAAAGTGTACAGCTAATATATATATATATATTAATTAATTTTATATAAAACAATATATTCTTGAGTGGGCTGTATCTGTCGAAAACTGCTAGCTACTGTCTGCTGTATGCACCTCCCTTACGAAATGAACTATAAATTAACTATATTACTATAGTATACTATAAGAGTTGTATAGTGTCCTATAGTAAGTTTGTAGTGTTCTGTAGTATTTTTCACCAGCTATTGTATTACTATAGTTTTTTCTGTAGAGCCATTTTATTAGCTATAGTAGCCCTATAATATTTCAATAGTAATACTCTGTATCTAGATCTTTGTAGTATTCCTATATTATTTTAAATAGTATAACTATAGTATAATATATAGTGTTTCTGTAGTTGTTTTTTTTAAACACTATAGAACACTCCTAGCATGATATTGTCATAGTGAATGCATATTATTACTATAGTGTTTGTAAAAGTATTACTATAGTGTTTTTGTTGGTGTTTCCGTATTAAGACTATATTATTTTAAATAGTACTACTATAGTATAATATATAGTAATAGTATTATGTTGTCATAATGAATGCATATTATTACTATAGTGTTTGTAAAAGTATTGCACTCCTAGATTTAATGTCATTTTTTTATATCAAATTAATTGATATATATTAGCTGTACACTTTACGAATATAATAGTTTTTTATGGACAACTTTACCATTCAATCTCGTCCAACTGATCTTGCAGCTGTCACTCCTCGGCTCTTGGTAGTTCAGGCATTTATCAAACCTGGCAACTCCGGGGTTCTTGGCAGCTGTCAATCAAAGTCCAGTGGCTCCACCCCAAAGTGTCAGAAACTTTTCGCGCGCGTAGACAGACTCCGCGAGCGAGTGAGGCTGACACTCCCGCGAGGGAGCAAGAGGGCTGTCTCTCTCGTGAGTGAGCGCATAGCCGCTCGCGGGGGTTTAATCTGCAAGCGGGGGTCATTTTATGCCGGTGTAAAAGCACATTTTCCACTCGTGAGTAGCTTGTTTTACGTGCTAGAATATTGACCCAAATCTGACTCCATAACAGTCCACTGTCCATACAAGACCCAGATGCCTCAACAGGCCATATCCAAATCTGTTTTTCAAAGTTTTCGAGCAAGGAACACCAACATGTTTGCATCGTCGGGCAAATGCATCTTTGATTGTAAACTGTCGGGAAGGTGGGGGCTCTCCATCTCCAGCTCCCGTGCTTGCTACCAGCTGGGAAAACGGAATGGGGTGGTTGTGTTTTATGTGTAGTTTAAAATGCGTGGTATTGCCTGGTTTTGTCGCTACCTTTTTTAAACATGCGACACATGGCCGGCTCATTCAAGTCTGTAGGTTTGCCTCGTTGATTTGGCTTGAATCCAAAATACTGCCACACCGGAGAATCGAGATGTGTAGTTAGGTTTTGTAACCAATTCCATTTCACTTCAAATTCCCCGCGAGTAAGTCACAAGTTGTCTCCCGCTTGTCGCTATATTATTAATTTGGCTGCTACGCTGCTGCACGTGCACACGGAGTGTCCTGATCTGGCTGTGTGTCAGCCTCGCCCCTCACAGCGCGCATGGCAGCCACAGCTTTCCTAGTTAAAATGCTGGTCACATCCTTATGTAAATGGGAATGTAGCGCATCAGTGTCAGTCAGTGTTAGCATGAGTACAGACCTCTTGTTGACATTTGCTGAGAGTCTCCAGGACTTTACACTTCTCATCCAGGAGCTGCGTAACCTGCTCACCCATCCTCCGCTCTCTACCTGAAAACACCCAAAACAATGCTCAGAACACATTCAAATCTTTGTTTTGTTATTTCTGGGAGAGTTAGCATAGGCAATGCAAATGTATTTGCAATAAATTAAGCTACAAAGCTTTTAACGATTCCGTACAGCTCTAATCATTTGTGATGCATTTGTGTTAAGTCATAAAAAAATAGATATTATGAAAAAATAAGTCAGAACTTACTTCGATACATTCTGCTTTTGACCTGTGAAAAATAAGAAGAAAGCAATGGTGAACAAGAAGTACTAAAGAGATTCATTCTTAATAAATAATCATTAGTTATGTGGAATTAATTGCTATGTGGGTAACGTCAAACAACAGACAAACTAGGACTGTCTTTTAAAATCTAGAAAATACATCACTTAACTGTAATGCAGCCTCTTAAAACCAGGAAAAGACTATCTAATACAATAACTTGTCTCATATCACAATATGGATATAATATTAATATATTGCTGTGGGTTGTGATGATGATGATGATGATGATGATGATGATGATGATGATGATGATGATGATGATGATGATGATGATGATGATGATGATGATGATGATGATGATGTGTTTATATGAACAGTACATGTGTGTGTACTGTGTACTCACAGAGCTGTAAAATCTGCAGGTGAACAGCAGCATCGTCACCAGCCCCACCAGACCGGACACGATGACCGGTTCCCATGCCAACCCGTACAGGTCTGGCCCGGGTCTGATATCAGCAGGCAGTGCCAATACAACCTGAACAAAGAGGGGAGGAAATCTGGTTAATTTAGGATTTGAAACATAGTTAAAATAGATGGGGGAACCTTGGTTTAATCTATTTAACTGAGAGGAGTCCCAATCATTGTGGTGAATGTTATTGTTATTCAATTTGACCACTGAATGTATATTATATAATTTGGTATCGCAAGTAGTAAGCCATGACTAGTAATCCTACTAGTCATGTGATGTATGTTTACTCAAGTACTGTACTGAAGTACGATTTAAGGGTAACTTGTACTTTACTTGAGTATTTTGTTATGCTATTTTATACCCACTACATTTATTTGATAAAATTAGATACAAGTTTCTTTACATATCTATTTTATTAGCTATTACAAAATATAAATAATCTCTGCTATAAAATTATAGGTTAAATATCCAGCAGTAGTATATAAAGTAATTAAAAGTAGCTCCACTTATACCAGCTGTGATGAACACAATGCATCAAAAATAACAATCAAGCTTTTTATGATAATAAATTGGGACATTACTTTAACTTTTGGTACTTTAAATATATTTTGATATTATGTTTGTACTTTTACTTGTAATGGAGTACTTTAAGATCATAGCATTTGTAATTGTACTGGTAAAGGATCACAGTACTTCCTGTTAAACGAATTAGATGGTGGCTTATCTAGCGCAAATGATCTCATACAAAGAGAATAACAACAGAAAACACCGCAGGAAAGCACATCACCTGCTCAGACAAACTAACGTTACTATCAATTAGCTAGCTAACCATTACTAGCTAAACAATATGATAAACAATTCTGAAAAAGCGTCTTAAAATATCACTGTAGTGCTGACAGCTGGTGAACAGCACTGGCACTACACACACGAAGTCAAACATGAGCTGTATAAAAACAACATATGAACTTAGTTATAATACTGAGCTATTTTCCAACGCTTGACAATCTGTTACGTTATGTCAGTTGGCTAGTTAAGAAATGCTAAGAAAACCTGCCACATAACGTACATCCTTCACTTTCTCCACGGCGATACTGTAGTAAGCCTCTGCCGTCGTCTGGAAGTCGACCGCTTTAATAGCCAACCGGTCGCTTGCCGTAAATTCCTCCATTGCCGAATTAGGTCATTTGGTTATTTTACTGATATGTGTCATTTAAAAACGGACATTTAAGAAACGGTAGCCATCAACCGGGCTAGCTAGCGGCGGATTTCACATCCTATTCACAACACCGAAGCTCAAGAGTGGACCACGTCACATTCAACTTCGTAGGGGTGGCAGGATGTTGGATAGTCTCTAAAAACTCCTCGTAGAGATTCCACTAGGTTTCTATTGCCTCAGAATATGAATATACACATAATTGAATATATTTCCACAAGTTATAAATACCTATAAACTAGGTTGAGCATATACAGGTGTGTGTAGATATGCTCACACCCCCACCAGTGGAAATGGTTCACACGCAACGTCACCATTTGTAAACTGCCACACTGGCACATCGGAGCACTTTTAAAGTGACACCAAAAGAAACAGGTGTCACTAAATAGAGTTTTCAATGTCGTCTTTAATAACTTCTCAAATATTTAACATCATTTTTGTATTCTTAAATCGTAAAAAAAAAAATCTCACATAAACCATGTTTCTCGAAACGTTACGGCGGCAGACATTTAGGCATCACAGGCCAGTCTAAAGTAGGACATAGGTAGGACACACTGTAGGGGAAGATTCGACTGTCGCCAAATGTTTTGAAATGTACTTACCGATCTGGCCTCCTTTTCGTCCATTTGAAACTACAGAATTAATATACTCCTTAAAACATTTAAAACACTTTGCCTTTAGAGCAAGTGGGTTACCAGCTGCTTCAACTTGTGTAATAGAGCCACCAGCACCGAGGAATGTGAGTTATGATGACGGAGCACAGCAAGTTTGACAGCTGAGAGAGAGTCAGAGCAACATGTTTAATGCTTTAAAGAAGTATACTCTCTATACAGGGTGAAAACACAGCTGTGTGAACCTCTAAATGTGTCTAATGGGGGCATTTCCACTGCAGGGCCTCCCACGACTTAGTACAGTATAGTTAAGTACCTTTTGTCAATTTCAAAAGATCCCAAAAATGCCCTATAGAAAAATGACCAATTAGGCAAGAAGGAGGTTTATGTTAGGCTATCTGATAAAAAGCTTAAAGTGGGTCAGGCAATAGTTTTGAGTAAACAAAATGCATCCTGCTATGACCTCAGTTACAATGTTAGACTGTAGGCTATAGGTAGGTTGCAATGCTGCAGGGGGAAAACATTGAATGAAATGTGGCTCAGCAGAACTGACAGTATTGTGATTTTTGCAAATACTGTAACGCTAGCAGTGGAAATAGACTGATAAATCACATATTTGTGTTGGCTTCAGTGCATGTTGACCTTTTTAACATACAATGTGTTTTAGCTGTGAATTGGAAGTTGTATGACAAACACTTATACTTCCATGTATGTTAATGTGCAGCTAACTCTTACCTGTACAATAAGCCATATAAGGAGCTCCTTCACTGCATGAACATGAGTGGTTGAGTCTTCAGCGATCTGATGAACTAAATCCAAAATGTGCTTCATTATCCCTGGAATAGAGTCACAAACATAATGGAATTAAAAATGTATGCTTTCCCCCTTTTGTCACAATGATATATTATCAAAATTCAAATAATTTATATTTAAAAAGGTATAATTCACTTCTATTCAAATATAGAACTTTCCTCTTAGCTGTAGTGTAATTTATCAGTCGAGATAGTTTTGAAGTGAGTAGCCGAGTGTTTGAATTACGAACGCTTCCTTTGGCACGATGATATGGTTGGCGAGTGTTTTACGGTAGAAATAAAACCTTTCCTGAAACTGCTCATTACAATGTCTGGATTATCTTGACTAAGGGGAGCATGATTTCTGGAAAATAGTCATTGCTGTTGAGTTCCTAAATGTATTTTGAGCATTTGCGCACCGCAAGTCAAGTGCCATCTAGTTCCATTGTATTCAAGAGAAGAAAGGGCCAATAACTCAAAAATAAAGCAACTCAAAACAAAACAATCTAGATTGATAAATAGCTTTACAGGTATGGGAAAACATTTTCTGATTTTGAGTTAATCTCTGTTACATGTATTAATGTACTAGTGTGAAAAACATCTATAGTCTGTGGCCCTGTCGTGATTTTCCAGATTGTGTGTAGCAGCTTGAAGAATCAGCAGACCTCGTCTTGTCAGATCTCACTATATATCTTTTAATCATCTTGGAACCCTTTTTGATTAACGGATACTTGATTCACCCATACCTTCCAGAGGCTGTGGTGATCCTGGCTGATTCTCTTTCACTCTCTCTTCTTCCCCTCTTTGTCCCTTCTCTGCTTTTCTGTCATCCTCAGTCGACATCTCATTTCCTGTATCTCCACTCAGCCTTCCATTCTCCTTATCAACTTTCCTCCAATCATCTCTTGGAGCATTGTCATCCAGGCCTACAGACAAATCTTCCTCAGTGGTCTGATCCTTATCTTTGATGCGAGTTGAACAAGATTCACCAACACAGCTGGCCTCGGCTGCATTTAACAGGGAAACACATGCATTCAATGAGATTAATTGAGATTATCGCAAGTCAAACCCATACCAATATCGGATGTAATTATTGACCTTTAAGGACATGTAGCCATACAATACTTGATGCTACTGATTCACCTGATTTGAAAGTATCTCTCACTCTTTCCAGAAGCCTTTCTAGTTTCTGAAGTGCGATGAGAGCTTTGGTCTTTTCTTTATCCTCCTGAGGTGCGTCCGTGAGCCTCATGCTAGGAGCGACCAGTGTCTCTCTGTGATGAAGCAAAATTATTTCTATATCCAGCAATATGGATTCATCATTGTCCGGGTCATCGTTCACGGTTCCCAAGCTTCCTAAAATGTAATCCAAGAACTGCAGCTTGTGTGGCCCAAAGAGTTCCACGAGAATAGTCGTCTCGTCGTCGTTCATGTGGGCGTGGAGGTTCTTGTAACGTTTGGTGAGGGTTTTTGTTTGGAGGTGGCCTTCTGGGAACGGAAGCAATGTCTCTGAAGAGGTAAGAGAAGGCTGAAGTTGCTGCTGTGGCATGGTGATGGAAGAAGGCAACTCTTGCACCTGATTCGAATCAGTGGTTGATTCCAGTTCTTGATCAAGGGTAAGAGATGCTGGTTCCTCAGATGTCTCACCTGTGTTGGAGTCCAAATTTGGGGTAGATTCTTTGGATTCTTTAGTTTCGGCAACGGGGGTTTCGCTAAAAAAGCTAAAGGCATTTTTGAAAAGTCCAAATGCTCCGCCACTTCCGGTCTCTGCTTCCTTTTGATTCTGACTATCAGACGGAAGAGTTTGTTCAGATATTATATCCCGGTTTACGACATCTGGAACCTCGATTCCTCCCTCTTTACTGTATTCAGAACCAAATGCATTGTCATCTAAAATGTTCCCCTGTATATTATTATGCTTCACGTGTATCTCCCTCTCTTCCCAGCTTTGGCCACTTTCACCTAAATCGAGCAGATCAATGTTTTCTGCCTCATTCTGCTTTCCATTCCTATTATCATCCCTTTTCCCCTTCTCCTGTATTCCATCGTCATCTCTCACTATGCCTTCGAATGGTACCTTTAGACTCACTCCTGTCCTATCTGCTAATATTTGATTATTGTCAGGATAATTGTCGATTGCCCCTTCATTTATTTGGCTCAACTTATCTGCAGAATCACCTCCATCTTCGGCCCTCCCAAATCCTTCTTGAACGGCGTTTATATTGAACTCCACAAAACTTGAGTCAGGCCCTAAAGTGAGGTCATGTTGTGTCCGAAAGTCCTGATCAGTGTTGTTTTTAGCTCTGAAATCTTCTCCTGACTCTCCGTTGCTATCCTCCTCCCCGTTTTCTATTGATTTGGGCATCTGATGAAATTGACCATTTATAGTCTTTGGAGAAATATCTTTTACATCAACCTTGGATTCTGCATCTTCAGGTAAGACACTATACTTACTGTCTAAAGTACCCATATCAATAGAATTACTGCCATCATTTTGGTCTTTTGGAGTTTCTTCAACCTTTGATTCACTGCTAGGTTCTGTCCTTACCTCATCTGTCAGTTCGCCGTGAGATTGACTGGTATTCTCTTGTTTTAAAGTTGTTTTCTCTTCTATCTCCTTGAACCTACCTTCTGCACTTTCATCAACTTGACTCTCATCTTTCATAAAGCCTAAAATGTCCCCAATCCCCATATTAAACCAAGAACCTGACACTGGTTGTTCCTCCTCTGTGATTAACTCCCTATCCTCTTTTTCAGGTGTGGTATCTTGCTCTGAATCCTTATCGGTCCGAACAAACCCCAATGTGTTCGGAGAATCACCTCCATCTTTGGCCCTCACAAATCCGTATTGACCAGCTTGAGGACTAAGATTGTTTGGACATTTGAGGCTCCCCTCTTCTTCTTTGTTCCTTATGGAAGTGAAGGAGATACAGGAAGAGGGAGAGTCCACATTCTCTGGACTCTCATTGTCTCTTTCAGTGTCAGGTAAAAATTGGACGTTGTTTCAATCTCAACCTTAAATTGAGACTGTACCGTTTGTTCAACCTCTTTCTTTTCTATTTCCTTAACTCCTTCCATCTTCTCTAACTCCTCTCTTTCGTTATCTTCTTTTGACCCTTCCAGTTCTTTGTGTTTTTCCTCCTCTACCTCGATCTCTTGCTGCTTCTCATCTTTTTTTAACTCCTCTATATTCTTATCCTGCATCTCATCCAGTTCCTCCTCTTCCTTAATTTCCTCTTCCTCCCACTGCTTTGCCTTTTCCTCTAACTCCTCCTCTTTCGGTTTGGCCTCTTCTTTTATCTCCTTAAAATCCTCCCGTTTCTCCTTGTCCTCTATCTCCTTCAAGTCCTGCGGTTTTGCTTCTTCTTGTATCTCCTTCATTTCCTTGTGTTTACCCTCATGCTTTATCTCCTTCACTGGTTGCTGTTCTTCCTCTCCTTTTTTCCCCTCTGCTTCCTCCTGTTTCCCCTCTTCCTGTATCTCCTTCACTTCATCCTGTATTCCCTCTTCCTGTATCTCCTTCACTTCCTCCTGTATTCCCTCTTCCTGTATCTCCTTCACTTCCTCCTGTATTCCCTCTTCCTGTATCTCCTTCACTTCCTCCTGTTTCCCCTCTTCCTGTATCTCCTTCACTTCCTCCTGTATTCCCTCTTCCTGTATCTCATTCACTTCCTCCTGTATTCCCTCTTCCTGTATCTCCTTCACTTCCTCCTGTTTCCCTTCTTCCTGTATCTCCTTCACTTCCTCCTGTATTCCCTCTTCCTGTATCTCCTTCACTTCCTCCTGTATTCCCTCTTCCTGTATCTCCTTCACTTCCTCCTGTATTCCCTCTTCCTGTATCTCCTTCACTTCCTCCTGTATTCCCTCTTCCTGTATCTCCTTCACTTCCTCCTGTATTCCCTCTTCCTGTATCTCCTTCACTTCCTCCTGTATTCCCTCTTCCTGTATCTCCTTCACTTCATCCTGTATTCCCTCTTCCTGTATCTCCTTCACTTCCTCCTGTATTCCCTCTTCCTGTATCTCCTTCACTTCCTCCTGTATTCCCTCTTCCTGTATCTCCTTCACTTCGTCCTGTATTCCCTCTTCCTGTATCTCTTTCACTTCATCCTGTATTCCCTCTTCCTGTATCTCCTTCACTTCCTCCTGTTTCACTTCCTCCTGTTCTTCCTTTTCCTTTTTTTCCTCTACTTCCTCCTGTTTCCCCTCTACCTTTATCTTCTTCACTTGTTGCTGTTCTTCCTCTTCCTGTATCTCATTCACTTCCTGTTGTTCCAAATCATCCTTTATGTCCTTCACTTCCTCCTGTTTCCTCTCTTCTTTTGTCTCTTCCTGATGTTTCTTCTCATTCTGTATCTCCTGCACTTCCCGTTGGCTCCCTTCTTTCTGCATCTCTTTTGCTTCCTGCTGTTTGCCCTGTTCCTTTATTTCCACCACTTCCTGCTGTTTTTCCTCTTCCTTTAACTCTGCTACCTCGTCCTGATTTCCCTCTACCTTTAACTCCCATACTTCCTCAGTCTTAATGTCTGTTTCCAGGCCTATAGCTGACTTTAGACCACTTTCATTTAGAATGTTCTCTTCAAACTCCAATGTTTCTCTCTCAGTTTTAACTGGTTGGATTTTGTTTTCACGATCGTTCTCAATTTCCTTAACTGTTTCCTTAAGCTCATGTGAATCGCCATCACTTTGTGAGTGTTCCTGTGGCAAATTTGGAGAGTCCTGACCTGCATTGTTTTCCATCTGTGTTGTGCTCTCACTTGTGGATAACGTTCTTCTCTCGATATCTGAGGCATTTTCATACAGAGTGTCAGTACCGCTATTTCTAGAATGGGATGACCCAATGTCCTGAGAGCTGCTCTCCAAAGGGTGCAACTCCCCCTTGGTTTCTGTGTTATTATTAATCATAGAATCTGAATCATCAAGTACCTCCATCTCTGCGATATTCCTTTCACTTTCATGACTATGTGCCCCGACTATATTGGTGGATGCTTCCGTGTTTATGATCTGAATCGGTACCTTGACCCCTTCCTCGAGGACACCCTTTGTTGTGCCCTCCTCAGCCTCGCCTACAGATTGTCCCGCGGCATTCGAATTTAACTCCAAAAATCTCGAGTCAGGCCCTAAAGTGAGGTGAGGTTGTGTTAAAAAGTCCTGATCAGTGTCACTTTTAGCTCTGAAATCTTCTCCTGACTCTCCGTTGCTATCCTCACCCCCTTTTTCTATTGATTTGGGCATCTGATGATCTTTACCATTTATAGTCTTTGGAGAAATATCTTTTACATCAACCTTGGATTCTGCATCTTCAGGTAAGACACTATACTTACTGTCTAAAGTACCCATATCAATAGAATTACTGCCATCATTTTGGTCTTTTGGAGTTTCTTCAACCTTTGATTCACTGCTAGGTTCTGTCCTTACCTCATCTGTCAGTTCACCTTGAGATTGACTGGTATCCACATTCTCTTGGTCTAAAGTTGTGTTCTCTTCTGTCTCCTTGAACCTACCTTCTTCACTCTCATCCACTTCACTCTCGTCTTTCCCGTAGCCTAAAATGTCCCCAATCCCCATATTAAACCAAGAACCTGACACCGGTTGTTCCTCCTCCTTGATTACCCCCCTATCCTTTTTTTCACGTGTTGCCTCTTTTTCTGACTCTTGATCAGTCCGACCAAACCCCAGCGTGTTTGAGAGTCCATTTCCTAGCCAACCCAATGTCCCCATTTCCTCCTTCTCTTCTTCATGTAACTGGCTACCTTCTAGGTCCAGAGACATCCGCCTACTTCTGAACATATCTGCTGGCTCTTCTTCTCGCTCTTTTTCTGTGGAGGGATCGGTTTTTTCCTCCCCTCCAAAACCAAGCCACTCAGACATGGTTGAAGTGAAAGAATGATCAGTCTTCATGTCTTCTTCTTTACTTTCCTGTGCATCATCAATATGTTCTCCTCCCAACCCCAGCCATCCTGTCACAGAAGAAGCAACAGAAGCATCGGCCTGCATCTCCTTTGTCTCTTTTTTGTTCTCTCCTTCAACCAAAATGCCAGTTTCTTCTTCCTCTTTAGCTAGACCTAACCATCCTGTCACTGAAGAACCCAGCCAGTAAGAGGGTTCAGACCCACCTTGTTCCTTCAGAGTTCCTGGAGGCTCCTGTACTTCCTCTTGAGTCCCGGCATCGCCAGCATCCCCAGCGTTTTTATTTTCGTCCTCTTCCTCTGCTGAGATTGGAAATTCTGTAGAAACAACTGCAGGTGTTGAAGGACTTTCCGTATGTGTGTCATCGTTGTATGGTGTGGTTTGGGAGCTTTCAGACTCCTGGTTTTGTATGTTCTGATCAACATGCTCCTCATCACTGTCCAGATGACTGGAGTCAATGGGGTAACCATACTCATCCATACAGAAGAAATCAGAGTCCTGAATGAAGAAAGGAAATAAGGAATTCGGTTTCATCTTGTACAGATTCAAAAACTACTTACTCAGGGTAAATAATATACCATATATCAGTTGACTGAAATCAATGCCAGTTTACCTGTGTTTCCACTATGTTCTCCTTAGTAGCATAAACCTGCTCCTCTTGCACTGCATCCTTTGGGAAATAGCCAAACTGTTTGTCAATCTGAAATCAAAAGTAAGCAGTTGTGTAAAGCCAAGGCAGCATTGTAGAGGAATGGAATGAACGGCACTAGAAGGACAGGAAAAACAGATAAGGAAACACTTTTTTCTGGGGTTTCCCCTTATTGGGCACTTTATCGACTAAGATTTCTTTAGTCGATTCATCATTTTTAAAGCTTTTCTCATGAGGATGGACTTATTTTCAAGAAACTTATGTGCAAATCACTGGTAAACATACATTTTAAATTGGTACTTTTGCATTGGTCTTTGTGGATTATATTATCCACTTGATCAACTCATTAAAGGAAAAATAAACGTTATCTTAATACATTACAAAAAAGACTGTTCTCTTCCTCCTAACCCAAAATAAAAGATAAAAAAGAAGTGGTGATTTATCTACTCATTCTGTCTGTTAAGTCATTATATAATTATATCAATGAACTGGAGTGTGAGATCCAATCAGAGAACCTGTAGTATCTGTATTGTAATCATGACTAATCTCGTTAACCTACAACCTGAAATGAGGGCTTGAGTTGTGTGTGTTGTGTTAACACACAACACACACTAAAGAGAGAAGAGGGATATCAGACTCACACTGCCGGCCCAGAGCTCGTTCCTTCTTCCAGTCAGTTTGTGGTAAACAAAGATGGTGTCTCCTCGTCTAAAGCTAAGGAAACGACAGTCCTTACCACGGTGGTCCCTGATGGCCTGCACTCGACTCATCAGGCCTAGACAAACACACACAGACACACTCATCAGTGATTGAAATAGTAAATGATTTAATTAAATATTTCCTGTAATGGTATGGCTTTGTGCATACTTCTTATTGTCATTATTTGTTTTGTTGTATTTATTTGTGAATTTCCCTGAATTTTAAGAGCGGTCTCATGCAGTTTAATGCTGTGTGCAAAGAATAAATAAACAAAACACTAAATGACAACCGAAATAATAACCGTATTATCATAATTAAATAGTTTAGAAAACTGTGTAGTGGATCATCATCAACTTTAAGGATATTAGCAAATGGACACTTACTTTCACATTCAGAGTCTCCACAGATCTTGTAGTCGGACAACATTCCCAGATTCAAGTGAGGTAAAATCACAAACGCTATGCCTGTACACCACAGAATAATGTTGGCCTTTGAAACAGCCATAGTTGATGGTTTAATAGGAGCGTATCAAGAGAAGATGTCCATAATAACTCTGCTTCGCTGGCATGTGGACATTGCCTCTAAGCTGCTGCTGTCATGCAGACTCAATAGTAAAAGGGAGAGCTGAGATAAGGCCAGCGTTGGGATAATCATTAACTTCCAGCTGCTGCTTGGTCACTGGTCAAAGGTTTTTATTTGGTTTTATTTCAGTTCAATGTTAGAGAAGATCATCTATATTGACATTTCACCGTGAAATAAATAAACAAAGATGGCGACAGCGTTTTGGAAAGTTTAACGTGTGTTTTATGGACTTCAGCCTTTATCTAAAAATATATCAACACGTGTGGCGTTCATCACCATGACAACAAACACCGCGCGCAAATACGGCGTCATCACTCCGCGTGTAAAACCAACCAAGATGGCCATCTAGTTGGAGAGCACTTTTCAGCACCTGTGAAAAGTTCATTGTTTTGGTCGTTTTCTGTTGCAAGTTGGCGTTTCATTCGCAGTTGGCGACAGTTTACATTAAGGTTGTTGTAAGGTATTAGCTTAAAAATGAAGTCTGACGTAGAGGAGTTAATGCCGAGGCTGCTGCCCGTTGAGTTTGGAGCCAGTGGAGAAGAGCTGGACCTGAAAGGACCCCCGAGAAACCCCCGGGAATACCTCCGACAGGTCCAGTAAGTCGCCCTCTGAACAGAGACACACTCCCCTTTAAACCTTAATGATAGTGCATTATCAGTGCAACGCTATTACACTGATACTGGCACCGGAAACACCGGAAACACTGTAAACATGGTGGATAGTAGAGAGCACGTGATGTTTCGAAAGCCAGTAGCCTACAATGAATATTGTTTTCATGATTCCATTTCTACACTTGGTTGAAAAATACTCAACTTGCAAATAAGACAACATGGCTGTTAAAGTGCATTTATTTGTATGTATTCACTATTTTTGTGTATTACGAAGTGCGTCACTAGAGCCAGTTGCTTGAATGAAGTAGGCTACTGTGGGCTACTTGCGTTTGCTCCTTTTTCCTATGGAACACCATTGATTTCACAGTCATTTTGTTACATCGTATTAGTGTTACTGCAAATAGATTAATTTAGTCAAACAAAACCAAATTGTAGTACTATTATTTACATTTGAACATTGGAGGCGTTTAACTTCGATATGATAAAACATAAAAACGTTGACAGGTGATGAAATAATATAATATATAAACCACAGTATACTCTTATTATTTATTTTTTATCATGCCTACTCACTCCACTTGATCAAGATTTAAAATAACAACATTTAATAACCTATATTTTAGAAAGTATTTATATTTTAATGAAATACCAATGTTTTTGCTTTTCTCCAGGTTGGAGGCGTCACAGTGTCCAGAGGTGGTGGTGGCTCAGATTGACCCCAAGAAACTGAAGAAGAAACAAACAATTAATGCCTCTGTGAGTAAAAGTACACAAACCTCAACATAAAGTGCAATAAATAATAATTCTAATGCAATTTGTCTCTGTTTTAAATGTAGCTTTGGATAAGGTAAAAATAAATAATACATTGATGAATGGTTGTTTTTAAAATATGCAATTCCAATAATTGTTTTACTAGAAGTAGGCTGCCCACATAAAGTGTAAAATGAGCGAACAGGGACACATGGGTAATACTAGCTTGTATGAGATAATATAACATGTATCTATTCCTTCTATTGTCTGACTGTTCCTGGTGTTCCTGGTGTTTCTGTCTCTCAGGTGGCGGGGTGCCATGCTGCTCCGGTGGGGTTCTGCCCCAGCCTCAGTTGGCAGCAGCACCAAGTCAGTAACTTTTCAGATGTCAGACAGGTGAACTAAAACAACCTGGTCTTCCTTTTTTGACTCAAGTCCATAAAATATATAAAAAGCAATGCTGGAAAGGTTTGGTCCATAGGATGACAAAAATAATGGCTCAGGCATGCGTCCTAAAACCCAGGAATGAGTCAGCATTTAAGCACGATTTCCTCGTCTAGAAGTCAACGTTTTTATTGAACATGTTTGTGGTTAGATGTCTGAAATAAGGTCTGTGGTTAACTAGGGCTGCTCGATTATGGCAACAATCATAATCACGATTATTTTTGGCCAATAATTGATATCACGATTATTAAAAAACGATGAAAAAATGTGAACAATATGTTTTTAACAGTTGATTACCCTGAACTTTAAGTATAATTCAACTGAAAAACCAATACATTAAAAAATAAATTAATAATAATAATCGTTTTATTTCGATTACGTTGTTTACGTAATCGTTGCAAGCCAAAATCGTAATCGAGATTAAAATACGATTAATTGCACAGCCCTATGGTTAACACAAGCTTAATATGAAAAAATGTTCTATGACATAAATACGTCAGTTCTGCCTTTTGCCCTTAGAGCATTGCAAAGAACAGGAATCATTGGAGCAGCAACACTCTGGACGACAACGTGGAGATGGTGAGGAGGATCTTAAATATACGGTGGTGCAAACTGATTAAGAGATTTAGCATTTGTTATAAATACATTTTCTGTGTGTCGTCCAGCCGGATATAACAGACGAGGAGGGCTGGAAGAAGTTTTGTTTTGGAGAGACGCTCTATCTGGGCACGTCATCCAGCCGGACAGAAGCAGCTGAAGCAGAGCCAGCACTGGACCACAGCAAGGTTGTATTATAGTGATAAGAAAGAGATAAATGAACTATTGTTATTTAGCTGACAGAATTTCTTACAAAGCACTACAACTCATGGAGTTTGAAGAACAGCCTTCAAAAATCTGTAAAAATGTTAGCTATGCCTTTTAAAGTAAAGTAGTAGCGGACTGTATCCTCCAGCTTTATCTAAAGAAATAACAGTTACATTGTTTATTATTTAAAAGCATGTTGTTAATAAGGGAGAATGTGCAGCGAGCCGGTCAATAATGCAAAAAATATATAAATATCCCACTTCTAAAACAGATAGTTATTACTGATCTACTGCTTCTTTTGATCTAAAAATGATCGCATTGCTTCCGACGGAAGAAAACAATGTGTTTCTTTGGCCCCCGCTCATGTTACATTTATCAGACTGCACATTGATCAGTGTCCTCCTTAGTCACAATCTACTGGCAAACTTAAAATTACCAATCAAAATTGGCGAGTTTTCAACTACGCCGTGTATTAAAAGATAATAATGAAAGCATGCGTCTGTGCTCAGGTGGGCTTCCCTCCCTTCCTCACGATAGTCAGCAGGCTGAACCAGGTCAGTAACTCTCTCTGTGAACATTTTATTCTGAAACACTTGACAGTCTGATTAATACTTTCCTCTTGTCTGCAGTCCACGGTGCTGATGGTGTTGGAAACTCTCGTCGGCTGGTTTGAGGAAAACGACTTTGCTCCACAGTTGGTGAGTTTAGTTAGTCACTCCTTTTAATTGTTTGCAAATTCCGCATGTCCAAAGCTGTGATCGTATTGCAATGTTGTAAATTGGAAACCGTGCTCAATTCTTATAATGTGTCTTTGATTAAGTTGGACAAAGACAGGATGTTGAAATTCAGTTCAAAAGGGATACGACTATAATCTCAATTAATTGTATTTATCTTGTGATTTAATTTCTAGTATATTCGTTTTTTTCATCTGGGAATTCTAGACTTTTTTCTTAGAGTATTTCCCTCCCCTCCTCCATAATATCATTTGGCTTCCCTGAAATGCTATTGTAGGACACAGCCCCATTGCTAAATTATTCTAACGGTGGTAAAGCAGCAATAAGCACTAGTTTTCTGAATGTGGGGAATAAATACTTTTTGCTTTAGTTTGCAGCCCTTTCCACGATTAATATGAAGTGTGTGTCACAGGGTCGCTGGCTGTACGCTCTGCTGGCCTGCCTGGAGAAGCCCCTGCTGCCTGAAGCCCACTCCTGCATCCGACAGCTGGCCAGGAGGTGTGCTCAGCTCCGCAGTGCGCTGGTAGGATTCCCTTGCTGAGACTGTAATGCTGCCGTCCTCAGAGGTCTTTCCTGTGAATTCAAGTGGAAATATACAAGTTGCCTTTTTCCCCTAGGTGCTAAATACAGGAAGGGATAACTCGGAGTGATCGGTTTATTGGTACATTGTTATTTCTGTAGGAAGACAGCATTGATGTTCATTCATATACATGTTTCTTAGGGCACATGTAGAAAGGAATCGCTTGACTAGTGAGAAAATAATAATCTAAACCAACGGCATGTGTTTTCTTTAAGCCCCGCCTCCAATCCACATGGCCAGTCTCGGCTCAGTCAAATGAATGGACAGACAAAGTAACTCTGGATTATACAATATCTAGGACCTAATGTGAATAAAGGCTATTTAAGGGCCCACACTGAGTAGTTAGAAACAACAAATATCTGTTGATTTTTTTTTCTCAATGGGAAGAAGTCTTTCTGGGCCAAATGATGTTGCGGACTTGCTGCAACGGCCGGCACACTTCCTGGGGGCTGTAAGACTTTTTAAATGTCTTCTCACAGCATGACTTTTTTTTTCTGGTTCCACAGGAGACTGAGGAGGATGAGAAACTTCCTGCCCTGAACCTACTCGTCTGTCTTGTTGCTAGGTAACGAGCACTGTGTCCTGGGTAGTTTATTCTTTGTCAGTCCATATGACATTGAATACATCAAGCTGTCTGCCTTTGGTCATATAATAAATCAAATGCAAAGAGTGTAAGGCCTAGTTTACACATAGTTTGAAAACACCAACATATTATCAGATATACTTGCGTGCTAAACACATGCTTATTTCCCTTTGTCCTTCCTGTAGGTACTTTGAGCAGAGTGACCTGGCAGACCAGCCCGAGTGAGGATTTAACTCTTGGACTGTGTCAATGTCGAGGAACACGTCCAAGCCTTTGGGCAGCAGGATGCACTTGAGGACATTTGAAGGTGGAGAGAATGTGACCAGGACACGTAGAGACGTGATGAAAGTTGAGGATAAACCAAAGGGATCATGAACTCACTCTGTAAATATATTTGCAATTAGCGTGGATCCCTGATCATGACTGGACAGCAACCAAAGCAGAAGATGTTATTTGTTCTATTAAACTCATTTGCATAAGTGTGTGGAGCTTATTGTTGGTCTCTGCATAGTCACCGATGTTCATTCTGAGGAGCTTTGCTAGACAATAAAGCAATAGGCCTAATGCTTACAATACACAACTGTACAGGATATGATAACCCTCAGATTATGAACCCAAGTTATCTAACAACCCAGCTTAAACTTGAGCAGTGTTGGAAGAAGTATTCAGATCCGATAGCAAAGTGAAATACCAAAGTCCTGCATTTTCAGTAAAAATACTTCAATGCACTTTCACAAATTTAAAGTACCCAATGCAGAAAATAAAACCCCTAAAAAACAATGTTCGTAGTTATAACTACCTAAATGTTTATAGATGCCAATTCAATATCTGTCCATTTGCTAACTGACTAAGCTGTTGTTGTTGAAACTGTTTTCTAGTTACATTTAATTTGTAACAAACATTTGTTTAAATCTTTATTGGTTGTATCGAAAGAAATGTAATAAGTATACTTCATCTTATACACCTCATCGTTTTACCTGTGCTCAATACTTCAGTAGATGTGCCGAGTTACTTTCCAAAACTTCTATGATCACATTTTGAAAGCTTTTAGAATGAGACATTTTGATTTATCACCTTAAAATGCAGAATTTACAAAGAAAGAAATGTGATCTACGGACAGAATGATAACAGTTGACATTTCCTTTTTTTAAATTAAGAGACAAGCTACAATCCCAAACCATCTCTTGCTCTAAGTTTTTATTTTAAATGTGTATTTTATGCTTTGCCGTTTCAGTTTATTAATACATTTTTTGTTTATGGATTGTTGAACATACATAAGGCATTTGAAGAGGTTACCTTAACAGCCTAAATATTTAATGGGAGATAATTTAAGCAGTCCCAGCCTTATGATTTGAATAAACGCACATCACACTTATTTCCACCAATATCTCACCTTTAATTTGAAGCAGATTATCAGTTCATACAAAAAATGGAAAAACACTTTCAAAAACCAGCAAATCACACATGTACCCGCAGGGTGAAGGTAAAGGGGCATTCACATTGATCCAACAATCAAATAAACGTGGATTGACAGCATTGTCACATCGACTTAAAAACAACAGTACTGTGAGTGAATGGTGCTACCGTAACCACCGGCAACCCCAGCCTATGGCATTAGGATGGAGAACATTCAACACCATCTGTCCAGAGAGCCTCTTAAAAGCCAAGTGTTTCGAATACCCTGGCTAATCTGGCCCGTTTTAGCAAGGCGTCCAATCAGGTAGACTTCTTTTGCCAAATATAAAAAAGGGAAATTATAACCACTTATCCTCCATTTCCATCAACTTTTAAATCCCTACTCTGGAGAAAAATCCTCCAAAGGCCTTTAAGTGGCATTTTAAGGGAAAATGCTAATTTAAAAACGTTATGTGTAGTTAAATGAAGTTGATTGCCCCTCAGTGTGCCAGCGTCACCGTACAGCTGAACGAGAAGCAGATTAGCGTCTCTTGTCCTTCCTGTCTCTATCTTTATGCTCCCTATCGCCACGGGAGGACCTGCTCCTCCCTTCATCGCTCCTCCTCTTCTTCTTCTCCTTGGACGCCTTTGAGTCCCTCCCTCCTCCGCTGCTCCCCCCTCTCTTGCGCTGACTCCTCTCCTCCCCTTTCTTCCTGTCCCTCGCCCTCTCCGACGGCCTCCTCTTGCGCTTGCTGGGGTCTCGGCTGCGACTGCGGCTCTTTGACGACGCGGACGAAGAAGAGGAGGAAGACGAGGAGTGGCTGGACCCGGAGGAAGAGGACGAGCTCCCGCTGGAGGAGGAGCCCGAGGACGAAGAGGAGGCGTTGCGGCTCTTCTTTGCCTCCTTTGCCTTCTTCCTGCCTCTCCCGCCCTCCTCTCCCTTCTTTGCGGGTGAGGGGGTGATGGCGGGGGCCTCCTGGGACACGGCTGGTTTTTGGGGAGCCTCCTCCGGTTTCCCCTCCGCAGCGTGGCTCTCAGCTGCTGAGTTCTGCAGCATGAGGCCAGGCGGGCTCACTTCCTGTTCGGGAGCCTCGGAGGCTTCTTGGGGTTCTGGGATCTCGGAGGGCTTTTCTGCTAGCTCCCCCACAGGGAGGATGGGGGGGGACTGGGGCCCGCTGTCTGCTGCTTGGCTGGGTGCGCTTGGTTCGGAGGACGGGGTCTCCTGGGGCTTTTCAATCGGTATCTCTGGGAGATTCTTCTCTGCATCCCCCTCGTCTACCATAGTCCTGTCCTCTTTCTGTTTCTCGCCCTCCCCCTCCCCCTCCTCTGACCCTGGGCTTGGCTCCTTCTCTTCCTTCTCCTCTACAGCTTTAACCACCCCCTCTCCTTCCTTCTCCTCCTCATCCACTTTCCTAACCTCCTCACTCAACTCCATCCCCTCTACCTCTTCCTCAACCTTCTGCAACACTTCCTTCTCCCCCTCCTCCATAATAATCTCCTTTTTAGCCCCTTCCTTTTCCCTCTCCTCCATCTCCTCATCCTCCTCCTCGTCTTCCTCTATCTCTGCATCTCCCCTGTTACCTGTCACCTTGACTACCTGACCTGCTGGCTTACCCTCCGCCGGGCGGTCCGTTCCCGTTGCCGCGGTGTTGCAGTCCTGGTCGCGGTTTGGCTGTCGCCGGGGGCGGGACTCCATCTTACTGAGGTGCTCTGCAAAAGCCTCGCGCCTCTCATCAAACACAGCTGTAGAAAAACAAAAAAGAACAAGACGTTACAGATTAAAAAATGATGGATTTGAAAAGGAGATTTAACAAATAAATGTTTAATAATTTTGTTTTGGCCCGTTACAATGACACGGTCAAAAACACTCCCGAAACAATAAAGATTTACAATAATTGTGTCGTTAAATAAAGTACAAAAATAAATTAGGACCTTGAAACATTAGAAAATGTCTGAGCCTGCCCTTTCGGGCTCCAAAAGCCCTCTGTACATGTGTGAACAAGTTGACTTGGTACCATGAAACCACAACAAGAGGACAATTGACAGAGGTGATAACGGATAGCAAATAGCGGATTCAAAAACTGAAGAACTCAGTGTGCATTTTGACCCGGTGGCAACAATACCCATTGACGCAGCAACCACTGTGAGTACTATTCTTGTTTAATTAGACTTCTCCATTTTAGTTATTCTACTCTGTATAATTGTTCTGCAGTTATTGTAGCTAAAACGGCGCTTTTGAGAGAATTTAAATCTCAGATCTGATCACTGAACCTGTTCCACTGCTCTCAATAGGCAATCAAGGCTGCATTTAAATAGGCAGGGCCTCTCAGCTGTCGCCCATCAGCTGCAGAGAGTTAACTAATTAGAGGGGCGTGGCACCACAGCTGTGAGAACTCAGCAATCAGGTGTCCATTTAGGTAGCTCTTTCTTTGAGCGTTAGCGTCAAACAGCCGAAGACCGACAAAGACATTGGAGTCCTGCGGGAGTCAAAGACCGACATAAGCCGCGTTCACACTGCGGTACTTTTCCCACAAAGGTTCATGCGAACTTAGTTCATGATCGCGTTCACACCAAAAAGAGCCGGTACTAAAAGTAGTTAATGCGAACCTTTTTACCCACTCGAAAGTCCCTGCTAGAGAGCAGGGACTTTCGAGCGGCTCTTTTTTGAGAAAAGAGCTATATTCATGATTGGCTGGGCGGATTGCAAACCACGCCCCGTAAAACTCCCAAAAAGTTTTGTTAAGCCGCCATTTTATTATCCTCGCATTAGCATTAGCCCAGCGCAGAAACGCAGAGAGACTAACTTATGGCAACACAAAATAAAACATGGGAGCGGTGGAGATGAGGAGGTGTCGGCGTTCTGGCGATTTACTCGGAAGGCTTCAGTAGAAGCTGCTGGGAGTCCCAGCAGCTTCTACTGAAGCCTTCCCCAACTCCGGGGACTTCCGGCCGGGGACTTTGGGCGGCAGTATACGCCGTGAAGTGGGTTGCAGCCTGCCAGTAAACCCAAAGCAGAAGAAGAAGTGACGTCAGCGGCTTCATTTGCCTAATCCACCCCCAGGGACTTTTTCTGGTGTGAACGCGATCTGTACTTAGTTCATGCGAACTAAAGAGTTCGCATGAACTAAGTTCGCATGAACCTTTGTGGGAAAAGTACCGCAGTGTGAACGCGGCTAAAGACATTGGAGTCCTGCGGGAGTCACGAGGGAGGCAAATCCTACTCTGATTGAGCTAAGTATTGCTGGTGTCTTATTTTTATTTTCTTTAGCTTTCTAGCCCCTCATGCTATAAGCATGTGTATTTTCTCCATTCCTGTTCATGTGTCTTCTCGCAATTATCACTGGCCCCGTGTATCTCGTAATCGATATAACCGGCCTGCTCTCGTCTATCCCACGTGCGCCACTGACATCCAACATCTAGTTTCAGGCGGCCTGTGGAACTGCCAGTCAGCTGTTCCTAAGGCTGACTTCATCTCTGGCTACGCTTCCCTGCAGTCTCTGGATTTCCTTGCTCTCACTGAGACCTGGATTACTCCATCCAACACATCCACCCCAGCAGCTCTCTCCACAGCATATTCCTTCTCCCATACACCCAGACCCACTGGCAGAGGAGGTGGCACTGGTCTCCTGCTCTCTCCCAAATGGAGCTTTTCCCTCTTCAAGCTACCTAACTTCACTCCTTCCACCTTTGAATTCCATGCCGTCACAGTAACCCATGCTATACAATTAACCATTGTTGTTCTCTACCATCCACCAGGCGCCTTGGGGGACTTCTTGGAGGAATTAGATCATCTCCTCTCACACATCCCTGAATCTGGTCCTCCCGCTGTACTTCTCGGAGACTTCAACCTCCAGACGGGGAAGATAGACGAACTAACATCTCTGTTAACCGCCTTTGCTTTCTCACTGTCTCCGTCCCCACCAACTCATAAAGCTGGCAATGTCCTTGATCTCATATTCTCAAGGAACTGCGCTACTTCTAACCTCTCTGTAAACCCGCTCCACACATCCGATCACTTCTTCATTTCATTCTCTCTACCCCTTTCCAAACATAACAAACTAATCTCTTCTCATCCTGCACCTGTCCGCCGTAACCTTCGTTCCCTCTCCCCCTCTACCTTTGCCTCATCGGTGCTCTCAGCCCTCCCTTCCTCTGACTCGTTCCAACTCCTGCCTCCAAACTCTGCTGCGGAAACTCTCCTCTCTACTCTCTCATCCTCTCTGTCCTCTCACATCTCGGCAGGCTCGTCAGTCCCCTCCTGCTCCCTGGCTAA
The DNA here is from genome assembly GCF_902827115.2 of Pseudochaenichthys georgianus. Classification (NCBI taxonomy): domain Eukaryota; kingdom Metazoa; phylum Chordata; class Actinopteri; order Perciformes; family Channichthyidae; genus Pseudochaenichthys; species Pseudochaenichthys georgianus. The sequence goes on along the minus strand of NC_047524.1, from coordinate 29,741,658 downwards.
ATGACGCACTGCGTGCTAATAGAACCGTCCCTCGGGCAGCAGAGCGGAAATGGTGGAAATCCAAACACCAAGACGACCTCCTAACCTATCAGGCTCTCCTCTCCTCTTTCTCTGCTTCGATCTCTCAGGCAAAAAGCACTTTCTTTCAAGATAAGATCCAATCTTCCTATTCCGATCATAAAAAACTATTTTCCATCTTCTCCACCCTCTTGGACCCTCCCAAAGAACAACCTTCTGGATCCGCACCAGTCTGGTTTCAAGGCAGGCCACTCCACAGAAACTGCTCTCATTGCTGTCACTGATGAACTGCACACGGCCAAAGCAGCATCCCTCTCTTCTGTCATCATCCTGTTGGACCTGTCTGCTGCATTCGACACGGTGAACCATCAGATCCTCCTTCGCACTCTCCAAGAACTTGGAGTTTCAGGCTCTGCACTTTCCCTCCTCGCCTCATACCTCAAAGACCGTACCTACAGGGTAACTTGGAGAGGATCCGACTCCGACCCTTGTCAATTAACTACAGGGGTCCCTCAGGGCTCTGTTCTTGGTCCCCTCCTCTTCTCCCTGTACACAAACTCGCTCGGATCTGTCATTAGCCCGCATGGTTTTTCATACCACTGCTACGCTGACGACACCCAATTAATTCTGTCCTTTCCCCGCTCAGAGACCCAGGGCGTCGCACGCATCTCTGCTTGTTTAGCTGACATCTCTCAGTGGATGTCCGCTCATCATCTCAAGCTCAACCTTGACAAAACTGAACTGCTTTTCCTTCCGGGAAAAGATTGTCCCACTCTTGACCTGACTATCAACATCGGCACCTCTGTTGTTTCCCCGACTCAGACTGCAAGGAATCTGGATGTGCTGTCGCTGGGTGTGCTGTCGCTGCTACAACCCGTTTCTGCAGATACACGCTCTACAACATCAGGAAGATACGTCCCCAGCTGACCCAGAAAGCGACCCAGCTTCTGGTCCAGGCTTTCGTCACCTCACGCCTAGATTACTGCAACTCCCTCCTGGCCGGTCTACCTGCATGTGCCATCCGACCTCTGCAGCTCGTCCAGAATGCAGCGGCTCGTCTGGTCTTCAACCTTCCTAAATTTTCCCACACCACGCCGCTCCTCCGCTCCCTTTATTGGCTTCCGGTAACTGCTAGAAATCACTTCAAGACACTGGTACTTGCGTACCATGCTGCAAATGGATCTGGCCCTTCCTACATCGAGGACATGGTTAAACTGTACACCCCATCGCGTGCTCTACGCTCTGCATCAGCCAAACGACTCGCTGCACCCTCGCTGCTAGGGGGACCCAAGTTCCCATCAGCAAAAACACGTGGGTTTGCTATCCTGGCTCCAAAATGGTGGAATGAGCTCCCATTGACATCAGGACAGCAGATAGCTTACACACCTTCCGGCGCAGACTGAAAACTCATCTCTTTCGACTCCACCTCGAGCGATAGAATTACTAACAAAGAACTGCTAACAGAGCACTTATATACTAATAAAGGACTGGCTTATCTATAGCCAGTTGAGTAGCACTTGAAATACTTGGCTCTATGAAACCTGATGTACTTATATGATTCTGTTTTCTTCAAGGTTGTGTCTTCCTGGTCGAATGTACTCATGTAAGTCGCTTTGGATAAAAGCGTCAGCTAAATGTAATGTAATGTAATAACAAAATACAACATGTGCAGTCCAAACAAATAGAAAAATAAAATGGGTTAAAAAATATTTTGGCTACTACAAGAACCAAAAATGTAAACTCTTAAACTTTAGCAAAGAAGCCCCCTACTCACCATTGAGTTTCTTGGTGGACTCGTCGAGGAGTTTCTGTGTGGCGGAGCACATTTTCCTAGGCGCATAAAAGATGTTAGGCTTGGTCTTGGTGCGGATGTATTTCACCAGATGGTTGTTGTGGCTGGTCCACTCCTCTTGCTGTGGATGGAGGAAAGACAATGTCAAAAACAGGCAAAGGACAAACTCTGACATTTGTTTTGTATACAGTGAAACAAAACATAACAACAATGCATTAGCAGTCGAGCACTGTATATTCCCTCGTTTCTTTTGGGTTAGATGCCTGACCACGGGTCTGTGGTTAACTCAAGCTGGGGAGTTTTTTATGTTTTGTTTTACAACATAAAAAAACATCAGTAAACACCCGACTAATAACGTCAGTAAATACACGACTTAAATGATGGTTGGTAACAAATGGCTAAATGAGAAAGTCATTGAACGCTAGCCTCCTTTAGCTTGGAGTGGTCACGTGAAGTCATCTGACTGATGTAGTTTGTTTATATCCTAGCATTCGCTTTTATATGTAGAGATTATTATGATGAACAACGAACATATGTTATCATAATATTCCAAAATATCCATTGCTTTTTGACAAAGGACACATTGTTGCGATGCCAACATCAAGGACAGCCAAAACAAAATCCATCATCCCTGCACTACTGTGTGCATTCATTTTTCAGACATTAACCAAACTTAAACAAACTTTTTAAATTGCAAAAAAGGCATGTCGGTTGGTTTCTACTGGCTCTGAAAAGTTTTTTGAGTATTTGCTTACCAGCTGAGCTAATTCCACTTTCTGCTCCAGCAGTCTCAGCTCAGTCTGTTTGGCTCTCCTCTCCTCGAAGAGCTCCCTCTTGTCAGTCTCCACCTTCTTTTTCTCAGTCTCTGCCTGAACCTCGAGCTTCTGCTCGATCTCTGTGCGCCGCTTTAGCTGTTGGAAGAAGATGGACAGAGACAGGCTTAAGAAGGGAATTGGTCAGCACAGTTCTATTGCACAACAATCACATTTTTACACGGTGCTTTACGAAACAGAAAAACATTGCACTACACCATCCCATTTAGGAAAAGTGCATTTATCCAGGCTGTCTTTACATTCAACGCATCCCATCAATGGAATTCAATACCACAATCTATAAGAGAGTCCTCATCCTAATACTCATTCAAGCACAGTGTTAAAAAGTGGCTCATTGACAACCAACAGTGTCAGCACTGATGTGTGGGTGTAGGTGTGTGTGAGTGCTTATTGTGAATGTTTTCTTTATTATGACTTGCTCCTTACCAGAGGCCTGTACTACGAAGCAGGATTTTCGCTTAGCGGGCTAACTTCAGGGAAACCTCGGGGTTTCCAGTCCTACGATGCTGGTTCTCTTTTTAGCAGGCTAGATCACCATGGTAACTTATGTTGAGCGGCTAACCTGACTCCTGATCTGAGTCAGCTGAGCCGTATCTGGCCGTGCAACACTCACAGTGTCACATACTGTATGCAGAAGTATTATTTTAAGCAACACATTAAGTTGACGAAACACTCGAGTCAAATGTAATTAAAGTGATATCATAAACCTGTTAATGTACGCATTCAAAAATGTTTCCTTTTACCAGCTGTATTCACCTTGCCGGTGCAGCTATGTGGCTTTTATCCTGGATAAAGTGTTTAAGTCATGGATGTTTAAAGTTTAACTTCATATTTGACTAGTATTAAAGTTCACTTTTCATTCAGGAAGTATGACGATGCGCTGTCAGTACGCTTCTCCAGGTTTGTTGGACAAATGGTCGAATGCTCCAGATACCACCCCTTTCATGTGAACGCGCACCTAACTAGATAGGACACGGCTGGCTTGAGCGAACCACTTGATAACCAGCGTCGTAGGACCGCTTAGCGAGAGCGCGTATGTTTTGGATTAGGCCAACCGGCTAACTCAAACATATCCAGGTTATGTTGAACCGGCTTTGTACTACAGGCCTCTGTATTCAGTGATGACATCTATTGTAAATATGTAAAAAAAAAAAAAAATTGTATAACAATGTAGTGATATTTGTATTCTTGCTTTTAGGATGCCTATCACCATCTGGCAAAGGGACTATCGGTGAAAACTGGACTATCGGTGAAAACTAGCCTTTTGGCTAATTCGAGTACATTCACAAGTTTTTAATATGTTGATTAATGTACACTGCCCCTTGTTTTAAATAAATCAATTCAACTGCGACACCAAGGCTCCGATTTCTTTATTCAGAAATAAGTGATCATCTAAATAAGTGAATGCTTCAAACTGATTAAAATCTTTTTGTTGTCTTTGCCTCGTTTGATGACAAAAACACGTTCTTCTATTAACCTGTTGAGCCTGTTTTTCAGGTCTCAGGCTCGAAATTCACATTCCAACAACAAATGTCCATATCTTCCCTTCTAGTAGAATCATAATGAAAAATACGCCGGTAAAATGTGCCTGTAGAAAACGGCTTATGCCACAATAGGATATCAACAAGTAGTCAAGATAGTCCGTTTAGCTTCGGTTGCTATGCTAACATCACCCATTTTATACCAGAGAAACTTTCATAACAGCGTTGTTATGCCAAACAGCGTTAATTCAGACTGACACACATTCACTTATGGGGAACTGAGGATATGTATCAGCTGTACTCTGGGGAAAATTATAAGGTTGGAGAAGTTGTTATTTAATTTAATCTGGCTTCGTGTGATTAAAAGCAACACGATCGTCGACCTGACGCAGTCCCCCGTAACGCCATTGGGGAGCAAATCAGCGATGTAAACGGTGACGTCATGAGCAGCTGGAGCACCAGTCGGGCTCTGGGCGGTGTGAACAAAACGGGAGCAGAAAAGGGAAACCGCAGCTGAACCAGAAAAGCTCTAGCACGGAGCTAGAACGGGAAAAGCGCTGGTGTGAAAGCCACATCAATGATGATACTTAAATGACAGGAATCTGTGGAATCTCAGCTTGTTTGTGCAGATCCGATAAGTATATCGATCGATTTATACCTAGAGTTCTGTGCTAAGTGCGTAAGCATTTTTTCACTCAGATGCTTCTTGTGAGACTTGTGTTTTGTTTCGGTAAAAATGGTTCATATCGTTAGTTAGCTTAGTTTTTTCCCGTTAAGTGAGTATGACACATTCATAGTTTATTACATTTTAAGAAGCCCCGAGACACAGTTTCGTGAAAAAAAAAAAATCTTCATATGGGGCTTAACAGGTTAACTACTCAAGAGGTGGGTTTCTTCTTGCCCCACTAAATGGCGTCAGCTTAACAGTTCACTCAGAAATTGTGTTTTTTCCTTACCTTATCTGTTGAGACGTTTGACTCCTGTTTGAATTTTTGCAGGGTCCCCATGAGTAGGCCGAACATACGCCGATTCCTGAACAGAAAATAAATTATATTTCCAGCTATGCTTTAATAATACAATTATAGTTTGGGCCATTCCCACACAGCACGGTTTGGAAATGTCATGTCAGGATTAACGTGGCTAAAATAATTGCAATTCACCATATCATCCTGATGAATAAAAAAGGGTTTGTACTTAAAATGGCACTAAAACAAAAATAAATACATTTATTGAATAGACAAATGTGTAGCATCGGTTTTTTCCTTGATTAACTTTTTAATACCAAGTTTTTGTTGGCCAGCCTACCTCTGTTTGCCCCTCTCATCGATTGTCTGATCTTGGATGAGGTCTCGGCGTGTTCTCTCCTTGGAGGTAGCTACAACAGACGACTGCAACGCCGGCTGAGGGAAGGAGGGGGAAACAATATGTTAGCTCTGTTTGTCCTTCAACACTTTTTTCTGTATAAATGTACATTCACCCGCTTAACTCATCTCATTTCGATTCATACTATTTATTACTACAGGTTTATCCTTTTTTATGCTTATTATCCTGTGTGTACTATCTGTGTTGCTATGACGGCTACGTTTCCCTACGAGGATCAATAAAGGCCCATCTTATCTTAAAACAGTGAATGTCTTTTTCTGATAACTTCTTCTAGATTTGACATTTATACCCCTGTCTCCCTCTCGGACTGCACTTACCAACAGTGCTTAACTTCATAGAGTAAAATAAACTGTATTCTCACCTTTTTGACATCGTCATCATCCTCGGCGTCGCTGTCGTGGCGCGTGTCTCTCCTGGCCCTCTGGTCCCCCGCCAACCTGCAGACATCAAGGTGAGACACCCGTAAGACAGACACTTCACAAAACAAGCAAATACAGCTGCTGCTGTTCGCATAATAATAATAATAATAATATTTATACAGCACTTTTGAAAACAAAGTTAAAAGTGCTTTATAGGCCGTTCAGGCGGCAACAGAACACAAGGTCAAAAATCCCCACCCTAACCCGTAAACTATATCAGTGTTAATTTGGGCAGCTATTTTTGATTTAGTCTTTAGACGAAAATGGTTATTAGTTTAAGTCACATTTTAGTCATTTCTAGACTTCATAGTTTTAGTCGTCGAAAACTCAAAACGTTTTACTCGATGAAAAATCATTCAAGTGATCGGGGACCGGAGCCGATCACGTGATTTTCAAAAAATCGGGGATGGGGATTTTTTTAATAATTTTTATTTTTTTATTTAATGTTACAAAACAAAAATGACCATGACCATGTTTACGTCTTAAAGTCATCCTGAGGACTTAGTTTTGGTTTAAAATTACACATCATGTATGTGTTGCTTTCTTTGGGCTTGTTTTCATAGACCTGGTTGCTTATTTCTCTCGCGCAGTGTCTAATAGTAGCAGTAAGCTAACGAGAGGCTACGTTCAGCTGGTGACTCGGGAGTCGGGACGGAGAAAATGTCAGGAGTTTGGAAGTATTATAAAATTGAAAGCGAAGGCAGTGTAACAGCCAGATGCAATGTTTGCAAGGCGGAGGTTCCGCGTGGTGGAAAGAACAGAGCTACGTTCAACACGACCAATCTAATACGCCACCTGAGAAACAAACACCAACAACAACACGACGAGTACACAGCGGCCACTCAGGTAACGGCACTGAAACAACCGACACTTTCAGAGACTTTCAAAAGGAAAGAGAAACTGCCCCAGAACAGGGAAAAGGCCAACACAATAACAGCCAAGATAGCTGAATTCATCGCGTTGGATGACTGTTACCTTTTTTTTCTCTTAATGCATTGCATAAAGATCGGGAAAAATCGGTATCGGCAGATTGTCAAAATCAAATGATCGGAAGCAAAAAAAGGTGATCGGGACATCCCTAATTTCAACACTTTACTTGTGTAATATCTAGGGATGGGTATCGTTAAGGTTTTAATGGTGCTACTACTCGTATCGATCCGGTACTTTTACGGTATTCTTATCGGTAATTTTTGTTATTTTTTAAAAAGGGAAAAACTAAACAAATTAACATTGCTTTATTTAAATGTAAAATATATATAATTATGTTATTATATTGTACTGTACTGTACTCGAGTAAAATGTTGAGGTTCTTGTACTTTACTGGAGTATTTAAATGTTTTGCTACTTAGTACTTCTTCTCCTCTACAGTTCAGAGGTAAATGGTGTACTTTGACTCCACTACATGTATTAATACCTTTAGTTACTTTACAGATGTGGATGAATGATGTGAAATCTAATCAAGTGTTGAATCAGATTTTAGTTCCACCTGGAGTAAATCCACAAGCTACCCTGCAGTATAAAAAGTCATTCAAACTAGCTGCACCTTCACCAGCTTTGAGAACACTTTCATGATCAATCATTATAAAACGCATCATATATATTATTCTGAAATGGACTAATCTGCACAACGACTACTTTTACTGTCGCTACTTTCACTATATTTTGATGAGAATACTTTTCTACTTTTACTTGAGGAATATTTTGAATGCAGTACTTTTACTAACAGAGTATTCCTTCCTACACTCTGGTACTTCTACTTTTACTCAAGTACAAGACCTGAGTACTTCTACTTTTAATCAAGTACAAGATCTGAGTACTTCTACTTTTAATCAAGTACAAGATCTGAGTACTTCTACTTTTACTCATGTACAAGATCTGAGTATTTCTGCTTTTAATCAAGTACAAGACCTGAGTACTTCTACTTTTACTCTAGTACAAGATCTGAGTGCTTCTACTTTTACTCAAGTACAAGATCTATACTTATACCACCTCCGTTTATAGCCTATGAAAAAAAAACTATTAGAAAACGAAGGCTAAAGCTAACGTTAGCAGATAGTGACAATGTATGCTAGCTAGCTAGCTCAACGATAATATTGCGACAGAAAAACTTTTCAGTGCACATCACGCTCTGCGCTCCGACAGGGAGCTCTGCTCTGAACACCTGAACGGCCCGTTCTAACAGCTGTTCACCAGCGGTCCAGTCTGTACCACAGTGACTCCGGACGGCACAGTTAATATTAACGAACGCACCCGTAGGTAATGTGGCTGCTGAAGCTAGACCATCATCGCTGAGCAGCAGAGCCGACAGGCAGGAAGACTCGAGCACACAGCTCGCGCTGCATTATAATTAGAGCCGGGACTCGATTAAAAAAATTAATCTAATTAATTAGAGGCTTTGTAATTAATTAATCGAAATTAATCGCATTTTTAATGAAATATACATATTTGACCTGAGAACAGTGAGAAGCAATTTTCACATAGATTTTACTCCAAGTGGTACACAGGGCCATCTAAGCTAATTTACAGATGGCACTGAGCCCAATAGAGATTGCCCTGAAAAATGCACGCGGACAAAATGGCACGAAGGGTTTGGGGGGCCTCCGTCCCCCTAGAAAATTTTGATTTTTGCAGGTCTTAGATGCTGTCTGGTGCATTCTCTAGACTGAATTATAAGATGAACCACCACAATATTATATTGTACAATTTCAATTTTATTCTTCATTTCACTTGTTTGTTCTTGTTTGTGTTTGCTCGCTTGCATGCCCTGCATAGCTATGAGAAATACTTAAGTTGTTGGTCAAAACACTTTCCATCTGATGAAGGCAAATGCCTTCATCAGATGGAAAAAAGTAGAAAACATTACATTCAGTTATAACTGCCAAAACAAACATTATTTACACTATTATGGCCCCTGTTAAAAATGTTTGTAATGTTAACTACTGTAAGTTGGTCGAACGAATGCCTCCTTATCCGGAAGCTGACCGAGCAGACCCGAGCAGCAGTCGAGAGGAGCCGAGCGCATCCGCGAAGCACACAAAATGGCGACTTCAGAGTTCCCGTTAGCCGGCAAATCTAAATCTCTTCGGTCAAAATAATTTCCCTTTAGCGCAATACCGCTTCAGTTGTGCCACTTATGTGACAGACAAGAAGAGTATGTGACAGACAAGAATAGTCAACTCTAATGTCTAACACTTAATGTGGAGAAAGAGATGTCCTGTATGGGTTGATTGTGCGTTGATCTGTTGGTAATGCCTCAGGGTTCCGGTGGGCATGTAAACAAATGCATAATGCTGCGCTATACTTTGTGGCCTCATCCAGTTGCATAGCGACACTTATTGTGTAGTTGTCTTTTAATAAGCAGGTAGTCATATCATTAGCTAGAACTAGCTGGATCTGATCGATATGGACATAAACGCGAGTGAAGTCTAATCTGACGGGAGCGAGAGATCAGCTGCTGCTGACGGGTCGAGACTCGACACGCAGCTCTGCATAAGCACATGCAGCGGTGAGCGGAACAAAACACACTTCAGGTTAGAATATCACACGTAGCTATTTTAATTACCTCTCAAACTACCTAAACTAGTTATAGATATGTTTAGTTTTACTGTCGGGTCACTCATTACTGGATCCGCGAGCTGCATGATACTGGCATAATAGATTGCCCGATCGGGCAACCAGCAGGTGAGGCTTCATTGCCCGAGCTAAATACTAGATGGCCCCGGGGCATCGGGCAGTCCTTAATGTCGAGCCCTGATCATTATAAAACATATCATATATATTATTCTGAAATGGACCAATCTGCACAATGACTACTTTTGGTACTTTACCTATATTTTGATGCCAATACTTTTCTTGAGTAACATTTAGAAAGCAGTACTTTTACAGTAACGGAGTATTCATACACTCAGATCTTGTAGTTAAGTAAAAAAGTACCAGAGTACTTCTCCCACCTCAGCGCACCGGATGTGAAAACGTTACTCGGAATTGGGGCTGGGGCAACAGAGCTACGAATTAAGGAAGTCGAAAATTGTGCATTTCTCCGACTGAATATGACGCCTTCTGGCCGGCTGTTTGGACAGACTGCTCGTGTCAGTTTTTTATACTCTCTGAATGCTCCGTCCCGGCAGATCTCTGTGTCCGCTGTAACGTGTCTGTTAGGCCCCGCCCCCCGCACACAGAGAGACACAGGGACAGGGCTCGAGCTTAAGGACGTCCCGCCGTCGAAAAAAATAGTGTCGGGGAGGATACAAAATAATTTTGGGAGGAATTTGGGACGAGAGTTAAAATAAAAATACCTTGCTAACTCTACTACAAACGGCCATGAAAATGAAACCGACTGCACGTTTTGTGTAGCACATTAAACCTCCTTGTCAACATAAACACACAAAACATTTAGAAACCCTTGAAATACACACATGTAGCTACAGCTGTGCCGCTGGCTGTGTCTAGTTATGTACTGAGTTTGTGTATTTCGCGGGTTGAGTGATGTACAATGGCATCCCGTGGAGGAATTCTGAAATGTTTTACCGTTGCATCACAAAAACGCACAGCAGAACCAGACCCTGGCCGGCCTCTTTATTTACTTACGTTCATCCCCTATGGGTAATAAGGCTGAGATGAGAACCCTCCATCGTATTTAGTCCTTAGCAATATGCTGCGCCTCTCCCCATGTAGGGATGGGTAACGAGCCCCGGTATTAAACGGGCCCCGGGCCGGAATTATTAAAGACAGTGGTAACGTTAAGCTCCGACGTTATCGGACTTTTTATCGGTACTGGGGACATTAAAAAAAATATGTCATATGTATTATTGCTACATACACATTATATCGCAGTTTTAGTTTCACCAACTCCGTTTCTAATCTGCAATAAGACTACAACATGCGTCTATGATGTATTTTCAAGCTGTCCAATCCAGACGAGATCTCTCTCGTCTGGGTGCGAGGGGGCGGGGCCGTTCGTAAAGGTCTCCTGACTGTGTTACAGACTGTCATCCTGGTTAGTGGTTACTCTGGGTTCTGTCTTCAGGACAGTGTTGGATTTTTTTGTTAATTGGATGGGACTTGATTGGATTCAATATTAGAGTAATTTTGTCGTTTGTGTAAATATATTTGGCCTTTGTTAATGTGATTGAATGATTTACTCATACAAATCATTAGATGATAATTCATCAACCTTTTTATTTGATGTTTTATTTATGTTAAAGGTCACTTTGAATGATTTTAACTAATGATAATGTAGAAAAACTAACATTTTAAATTCGGGACGGTCCACATGAATTTCGGGACGGTTCCGGGAGGATGGGGAAAAAAGTTAGTCGAGTGACCTGCACAGGGAGATCGCTCTTCTGGAGTGAAGAGAGCGGAAATAATGATATTGCAAGTTAGAAACATAAGATGCATTTTGACAGACAAGACGGACAATTGGGGGGAAATACCACCATTAACAACTTAGTCCCGTCTCGTCAACAAAAACGAAATATACATTTCGTCAGTTTTTATTATCAAGAATCTATTTTGAGCTCGCCATCGTCTCAGTCATGTAAAAAAGGTCGTTGACGAACATTTTTCGTTGACGAAATTAACACCGAACTATACGACATTTCAACCAAAGCAACATAATCAAAATGAAAAAAATTAAATAAAGTAAAAGCAAATAAAACATGGAGGTTGAGTAAAACCGAGCAGTGGCATTATTAGTTCAAGACTTTAATAAAGAGATGAGTTTTAGTGATTTAAAAGCATAGCTGTGATCTCGGCAAAGAGCATTTCTGAATCGAAGAATTAAAAGTGATTCAATTAAAATCACATCAAAGCAATTTCTATTTATGTAATTAACCAGTTTAGCCCTAAGCCTGTTTTTCAGGTCTCAGGCTCGAAAATGACATTCCAAGAACAAATGACCATATCTTCCCTTCTAAAAGGGTTAAATTAATAATCTTTTTTCTCAAAGTAATGATAAACCTGTGAGATGGATGTAGAAAAGTCAGAATCAATATAGATGTTTTTTATTTTAAAGAAAATTCAGATTGAACATAATAAAAAAACTGTAAATTATAGTGTCCGTCCAAAAATTATTTTTTACTTAGTGAAAACTACCCTTGGATGATGGGTTGGTAGACTAAAAGCTTTAGGAATCCAAAGTACAACATATAATAAGTACCCTGTATCAAGATTGATGCAAAACAAGTGACATTTGACCTTTTTAGTTAGGTTTAGCAAACAAAAACTCCACCTCTGAGGTGATTTGGGTGGAAATGGGGGTTTTACCGTTTCTCTGGAACCCATTGGTCGATTTTGGTGATTGACATCTCTTTCTGACCGTTAGAGCCAATAGAATCGAAGGGGAATCTCCCCACTCACACATGGTAAAACAAAAATGTGGGAGCTTCACGCACGCAGTTTTGCATGAGTGAAGCTATAGAGCTATAGCTCTAGCTCTGACATCTAGAAACCGAAAAGCAGGTTTATTGCTTATGGATTATCAGAAATCATTTCAAGGGGACACAGACACATTGGATTAACCTATGGATTAACTTCAGCAACGTTTTTATCGTTTTAATGCCATTGAAGAGCACTTTTGACCAGACTACGACACAGGTGAGCCATGTTAGCGTTTTTAGCTACCTAGCGCCACATGTTTTGATGTCTGTTGTTATTATCTCCGCGAGTTCATATACAGAGGCTCAGCGTTAGCGTTGTGGGGTTTTTTTTGGAAAAAAAATTAAAATGATCAGTTAGATGAGTTTCTTCCCGTTACATGGATATAAAACATTCATAGTTTATTAAATGAACATGCCCTCAGACACTGTTTCCTGCAAGATGTGGTGGTGGATTATTAGTTTTTGCACAGAATCAGATTAGACAAAAATGTCCCATCCACTCCCATTATAACCACATCTTTTGATCTCTCCGCCATACCGGTATAAAATCATGCATTTTGTTTACAGTTTACAGCATTCGCAATTTTTCCCTCATCTCTTTACTTTTGATGTGTGTGAGAATGTAGGAGTAAGTGTTCTCTCAAGGCATTTTGTTTTTCATTTGTGCCGTTTCATGTGTCTTGGAGGTAAACAGAGGTATGATCTTAACCCAGCTTGACCTTGTTGTTTTGAATTGTTTGGAACTCCAAAGGCTTTGATAATGTCTCTTTAGCATACAAACATACACTAAGTCAATAAGCGAACACCTGGCTGAAAAGCCAGATCCATAAATATGTGTAGTTTGGCTGGCTGGTCGTTTCATTCCTGTGATACGCAACAAGCGAGTAAGATGAAGAGGCGCTTTTCTGTGGAAGAAGCTAGGGATATGGTGATGCAGCCGGCAACCTCCAGCGAGCTGCTTGACTCTTGTTCTGAATCAGAAACAACCTCAGAAGAAGAATGTGATGTGGATTTGTAGTGGAGTCTGATCTGATCCTTCTTCTTCTTCTGACCCTTCCACTGAAACTGCAGAGGAAACAGAAGATTCGGACAGTGGGTGGACATAAAAAAAATGGTGAAATCTGGTCTCCTTCTAACAACGATACGCTGCGCTACATTCCCGCTGCCAGAGGTTTGGTTCCAGGGCCCACGCGTTATGCCATTACAAGAATTGATGACGTAGAATCCTCCTTCAATTTATTTTTTACTGCTGAGATCATCAGTAGTATTGTCGACATGACAAACTTGCAGGGGGGACGTTCGGTGGCAAACTGGAGTGATGTGGATGCCACAGATATTCGTGCATACATCGGTCTCCTGATTTTGGCTGGAGTGTACAAATCGAAGGGAAAATCCACCCGCAGCCTCTGGGATGACCACAGTGGACGTGCCATCTTCCGTGCCACAATGACCCACACCAAATTGCAGTTGATGAATACCACCCTCCGGTTTGACGACAAGCTGATGAGACCTTCCCGTCACAGAGAAGACAAGCTTGCCCCCATCCGCTCTCTCTGGGAGAAGTGGACACATCGCCTTCCGATGCTTTTCAACCCTGGTGAAGATGTGTGTGTGGATGAGCAGCTTGTCCCCTTCAGAGGCCGCTGCAAATTCCGGCAATACATACTAAGCAAGCCAGCAAAGTATGGGCTAAAAATATGGATCACCGCTGACGTTGAAACCTCCTATGCCTGGAAGGGCCAGATTTACACCGGTAAAGCTGCTGGCAGTGCTGCCGGGGTGGGCCAGGGAAAGCGTGTCGTCCTGGAAATGACAGAGGGGCTCCAAGGGATCACTGTGACTTGTGACAATTTTTTCACGTCATATGCACTTGTACAGGAGCTACTAAAGAGGAAAGTGGCCCTTGTCGGAACCATCCGAAGAAATAAGCCTGAGATTCCATCCAAACTCCTGCAGGTGAGGCAGAGAGCTGCCCTCTCCTCTCTTTTTGGTTTTACCAAGAACACCACAGCGGTGAGCTACATTCCCAAACGGGGGAAAAACGTGCTCCTCCTCAGCAGAAAACACAGGGACCCAGCTGTGACAGAGGAGGCGAAAAGGAAACCTGTGATCATTGCAGACTACAACCACTGCAAGGGAGCTGTCGACAACCTAGACAAGGTATGGAGGCATTACCAGTATATAAATAATACATGATACAGTTGTTAATAATTTAAAAGAATATTTGTATTAATTTTGTATTGATCTTTTGTAGGTTGTGGGCTCCTACAGCTGCAGGAGGATGACCTATCGGTAGGGTTGGGTATCGTTTGAATTTCCACGATTCCGATTCCACTTTTCGATTCCGGTTCTTAACGGTTCTCGATTCCGATTCTTTGAGGGGCAGGGTAAACAAATGATACATGCTTCTTCCACCAAGAAAATTACATTTATTTGAGAAACTTTTACACAGGTTAGTTTAAAGTAATATTCACATTAATCAGTCTATTTATATTCACTGCTATGTAACTTTAACCTGAGAACCACTGAAGCTGCAACAGTCCAACTTTTAAAAACAGTTCTTGTTGAGAAAAACAAGCATATCTGCCTCTCAGGCATACCGGGAAGAAATGTTTGAACATTTTGAAGTAAAATGCTTCAATCTGGTGCACACGCAGAATTACTAGAGACTAGATCTAGGGGGTACAACTCTAAACACCCATATGAAAAAGATCAGTTTACATTTTAATAATTAAATAACAAATAGCCTACATGTAATGCATTTTATTTTTGTTGTTCATTCATATCTTATTTTACTATTTTATTTATGCATATCTTTTTATCTCTCCAGTTTAAAACGATATGTCTGGTTTACTGTCCTATAGTATACATTGGAATGATTTCAAACCTGTTTTATCCCAATAATTATAAAGGAGAGCCTTGGAAATATGTGTTTACATAAATTGTGATCAAAACGTTTGAGACCCACTGAGATAACTTAGACTAAAGTGAACTATCTAAACCCTCAGAGTCCTTTACCTCACTGAGCTGTAGTTATCAGCCTCTCAGTCTGACTGGAGAGGACTCTCCCTCCACATCATTGTAGAAACATCTTCTTCTTCCGTCAGAGCAGCTAGCACCAGATGCTAATAACAACAGCGCCGGTTCCAGTGCACCCTCCCTTTCTCCCTCGCTCACGCGCACTTTGGCTGTGAGCTGCGGTTGCCAGATAAGCCAACATCCCCCATTTTCATCACTTGCAGCGCCCATCGTACAGGGCAAATGAAAAGTGTAACCGGGGTGAAAAGGGTGTTACATTTACTTAATTATGAATGTTGTTACATCAAGGCCGAAAATTAGGATGAGCACCAACGGTCAAAACATTTATTTTTTCTCCCAGAGCTGTCAGCGCAGCGCCTCCACAGATCTGGCGCCCTAGGCGAACATTTATAATGCCAGTGCGACGGGCCGGCCCTGGTCTCAGGTTACACTGTAGGAAATGTAGATACAACGCTACATTTCCCGCCCCGCCGCAGTCATGCAGCAGGCTACGGAGAGCGGCGAGAAACATTTCCTCAGGAATCGAAAAGCGGAACCGAAATTCACATTTCTAAATGATACCGTTGGAATCGAAATGTTGGAACCGGTTCCGAACCGGAACCGGTTCTCGGTACCCAACCCTACCTATCGGTGGCCACAGGTCCTCTTACACAACATGATAGATGTCTCTGCCTTCAACGCATTTGTGATTTTTACTGCTGTGGATCCCTCCTGGAAGCAAGCCAAGTCCTTCAGGAGGAGGCTTTTCTTGGAGGAGTTGGGGAGATCTCTGGTGTCTGCAAAAATCATGCGGAGAAAGCATCCACCTCGTACACCGGCTGCTGTTACCATAGTGGCGGACATACAGGCCTCGGCAGCTGCCCCTGACACCAGCACAACCGGCTCCACAAAAAAGAGGGGACTGTGCTGGATGTGCACTGAGAAAAAAAAGAAAAGTGCAACCACTTGCATCAGGTGTGAAAAGTTCACCTGCAGAGAGCACCAAATCCCCTGCTGCAGGTTCTGCTGGATGAACTGATCTCTCTCTCGCACGCACGCACACACATTATTTGTTATCTCCATCTATCTTACTCCCTCTCTAACACACATACTTGCTCTATCTTCATCCATCTCTCATTTTATTCAACACACTAGTGTTGCACGGTGTACCGATACTTGAAAGGTACCGCGATACCCTGCCGTTAAAAACGGTACGATTCCTCCGTTTCATTAGTATCGGTACTTTAAGAATGACGGGGAAAAGTACTCCCGTGAAAAAGCGCCGTTTTAATAAGAGCCGTGTGTGTTCAGCGCTCTGCTTCCACTCGCTGCACTGCAGCCGTGCCTGCAGTCCCGCTCCTCTCAAGCACGTTCTAAGTCCCTCCCCTCTCTCGTGCACGCGGCCACGCGCTAGCTGCCAGAGCATGTGAGAAAACTAGAAGCATGGCTGAAAGAGGGAGTGAAACTGCCGCTGCACCTCGGCTTGTTGACAAAAAAGACGCCAGAAGTCTGTGAACGAGCCAGAAGTCAGGTGTTCAGAGCAGAGCTCCCTGTCGGAGCGGCAGAGCGTGATGTGCACTGAAAAGTTTTTCTGTCGCAATATTATCGTTGAGCAAACTTAACTAGCAAACTAGCATCACTATCTGCTAACGTTAGCTTTAGCCTTCGTTTTCTATTAGTTTTTTTCATAGGGTATAAACGGAGGTGGTATAAATATATATCTTGTACTTGAGTAAAAGTAGAAGTACCAGAATGTAGGAACAATCCTGCATTCAAAATGATCCTCAAATAAAAGTACAAAAGTATTATCATCAAAATATAGTTAAAGTAGCGACAGTAAAAGTATAAGTACTCAGGTCTTGTACTAGAAGCACCAGAGTGTAGGAATACTCTGTTACAGTAAAAGTAAAAAGTAGCGACAGTAAAAGTAGTCATTGTGCAGATTGGTCCATTTCAGAATAATATATATATGATGTGTTTTATAATGATTGATCATGAAAGTGTTCTCAAAGCTGGTGAAGGTGCAGCTAGTCTGAATGACTTTGTAGACTGCAGGGTAGCTGGTGGATTTACTCCAGGTGGAACTAAAGTCTGATTCAACACTTGGTTATATTTCACATCATTTGTCCACATCTAAAGTAACTAAAGGTATTAAATACATGTAGTGGAGTAAAAGTACACCATGTACCTCTGAACTGTAGTGGATTAGAAGTACACCATGTACCTCTGAACTGTAGTGGATTAGAAGTACACCATGTACCTCTGAACTGTAGAGGAGTAGAAGTACACCATGTACCTCTGAACTGTAGTGGATTAGAAGTACAAAGTAGCAAAAGAAACATTGAAATACTTAAATAAAGTACAAGTATCTCAAAATTGTACCCAAGTAGTACTTGAGTTTATGAACTTAGTTACTTTACACCATTGACCATAAAGATAGAAAGACTAAGCCTTGCACAGAGGCATGAAAATACATTTTCAAAATGCTCAACAGTGCTGCCAAAATGTTAAACTCACTGCTACACAATTAAAATAAATGCTTTTATATATATTTATATTAGATGTGACTCTTTGACGTTTCTGTTCTTAGTAACACTGCTGCTTTAGTTGTTCTGACTGCTAAAATCATCTGTTATTCCTAATTTTAAAGCCGATATTCCGTGGGTCGGGGGCTCGGATCCTTGTCACCTTTTTCATACCTGATGAGTTTGCATCCCTGATTATATTTAAGACTGTTTCCCTTTTTTTAAGAAAAGTATCGAAAAAGAATCGGAATCGCAATTCTTGACTTGGTATCGGTATCGAAACCAAAATGTTGGTATCGTGACAACACTACAACACACACTCATACATATCATTGTTCTGTTGTGACAATTTGATTTGTTCATGAATGTTGATTGCAGTTTGCTGTTTGGAAAATAAATGTTGACATTGATACATCTGATGCTGATTTAAAAATGATTTCAGAGAAAGTTGAAAATAGCATTACTTCAGTGTTTTTATAAGTCATATAATTCAATGGTAAAATGTCACATCTGGTGATATACAGTAAAAAGGGACACATTGAACTATTTTCCTCCAATATAAAACCCTGACATTATAAAATGCATGATTATATACCGGTATGGCGGAGAGATCAAAAGATGTGGTTATAATGGGAGTGGATGGGACACGAGTGGCTAATGTGTGACTTTTTTTGTTTAATCTGATTCTGTGCAAAAACTAATTATCCACCAAAATCAATGTTGTTGCTAATCTTTGACATATCCAAGATTGTGATATAATTAAAAAAAAAAAGGGCCGACACCCCCCAACATTCATCATATGGAAAATAACTGCCTTTTTGTGCATGTTTTTCATAGAAAACGCAAATTCATGTTTTCAAACTGGCAGTTCAAGGGTTAAAATCCTGAACATAATGTACCATTTGGTATTTTTGATCAGGACTGAAGCTGATTGAAAGATTTAACCCCAAAAAGTTTTTCAAATAGCAGTTTTTGGAAGTGGACATTTTTGTCCCGAATGACTAAGTTGTAACTTATTTGTTCAATCTGAAAAAAATCCATTTTGTTGCTAATCTTTGACATATCCAAGACTGTTATAAAAAAAAAAAGAGCCAGTCTCCAGATATGTATTTTTAGGAAAATAACCCATTTTCTCTGTTTTCATCATGAAAAAAAACAGCAGTTTCATGTTTTCAAAATGGCATTTAAAGGGTTAAAATCCTGAAAATGATTACATTTTTGGTATTTTCTATTAGGGCGGAAGTTGCTTTAAAGATTGAACCCAAAAAAGTTGTGAAAAAAACCTTTTAATATAATGTTTTCGAATCGAATGATACCGGAGGGTTAAATGAGTTTTTTCCCCGTTATATGGATATAAAATATTCATAGTTTATTAAATATTAAGGTTGCTTAGACGTTGTTTCCTGCAAATGATGCGATTTCGGCCCCGGAACCAGGTCCGTGGGGCCTAAGAGGATAACAGAGTATGTTTTTAATTTTGTTTACAGTTGTATTTGGATGGAATGAATACCTATAGTGATAATTCAAAGTAATAAAATGATTTTTTCAGTGAAAAAGGTCAAATGGAACTGATGGTTCCCAAATTACCCAGAGGTGAGTCCGCCTGGACTTTATTCTTCTAAACTTCTTCATCGGCTGACGAGTCCGAACTCAAATACTCCGCCCTGTTTTCGTCGAATGTGCTGTTCGTGTGTTTACAAAGTGAACGCATAGATGACGTCACGACCTAGTTTTTCGGATCATGTGACTACTGAAAATGGCCAAAATGGCAGCTGCCTGACGGAATATACAGGTTTTGATAAAAAAAGAGCTATAAAATCATTATTTACCGGGGAATATCGCAGATTTCTTCAGGGTATGGTTTGAACATAATGTTTCACTGAATACTAAAGTTTTTATTAACTATCTAATGACTGGAGCCTCCCTTTAACATGAACAATTGAGTCCATCATGTAAATGTGACAGATTAGCCATAGAGGCTGATTTCTATCTACATACATACAATGGAAGGTTGATGGGGATTGAAAAAAATAGAAGCTTGATTGCAGCACATATGATCTTAAATACACACAAGTATACAAAATTAAATAAAAATCTCACCTGAGCAGGGCTCCTTCGATGTCTCTTTGCTTGGCGGGGGGGGCGCTGCTTCCCATGTCTGAGAGACTACGCCTGAGGAAATACACAGAGACGGGCACTCTGTAAATAATCCATATTCCAATTTGGGAAATTGTTTGTTACAGTAGCATGTTTAAAAGGCATTGCACACAAATATAACTAAATAAGCTGTAGAAAGGGTAGCTATAGAAGACTCAATATGAAGTATATGAGAATCAGAAATACCTTAAAGGGGACCTATCATGCAAAATGCACTTTTGTACGTCTTTTATACATCAATATGTGTCCCCGGTGTTCCAGGAAACTCACCAAGTGTCAGAAAACACAACCCTCTCTATTTTCCTCCATACCCAAATCTCTAAAAAAAAGAGGCTGCAACGGATCTGATACAGACTGATACAGATTTGAACACTGTCCTGACGTCAGGACGGTGGCGGTACGGCTATTGGTCAACTCTCCACCTATCAGGGGAGTGAGAGGTTGGGCCACGGCCGGCCATTGCCGCTCGAAAGCGCTGGAGACGCTGTAGCCCTGTAATGCCCCTTTCACACCAACGCGTTTTCAGCTCCGGCTTGGAGCCGGAGCTGAAAAGTACCGTTTTTTCCTGTTCACACCGCAGAGGCGCCGCCTCTTAGCTCCGGAATCCGGTTCACTTCCAGCTCCAAAAAATGGTCGGTCTAGAGGCAAGAGCTTCGGAGCTAAGAGGCGGCGTTGCTTACGTCGAGGCGGTGGCAGGATCAGCCTCCTGAACAACAACAAAATGCTTGCGTGTGATGTTTGTAAAGTTCGCCCGATGCCTTCCATTTCGTTTCGTAAGAGTATAACCAAAGCGATCAGCGCTTCAATACAATCGGCCATTGTTGTTGTTGTCAATGTGAGGGATTTCCTTGCGGTTTGGATTTTATGAAGCAGGCACGTAAACAGTGACGTCACGACGCAGCAGCGGCAGCTCTGGGCGGTGTGAACAGAGCGGGAGCAGAAAAGGGAAACCGGAGCTGAACCGGAAAAGCTCCCGCTCGGAGCTAGAAAGGGAAAGCGCTGGTGTGAAAGCCGCATAAGTGGCGCTGTAGTCTGCCACAAAAGCAGCGAAGAAGACTTCCCTTGCATGGTTGCCCTTCTGTTTATTCTACGCTGTGGCTCCTTTTCTCCCTCCCCGAGGCAAGCGTTTGCGCTTCTTGCTTTAAAACAAATGAATAATGACTATATAATCATATGTAAGGGATAATGTGCAGCGACGCGGTCATTATGGGGAAAACAACACCGACAGGCTGATCAGGAGCCCGACACGAAGCGGAGGGATCTAGATCGAATGAGGTATGGCTAAAATGCAGGATCTGTTTGGTATTTTGAAAAAATATATATATTTATATAGGTATGGCCCTACTATATATGTTTCAAATATAGCATGATAGGTCCACTTTAAATAATCCCAATTTGTTTTCATTCATTCAGTTCAAACCACTAAAAATGCATGATTATACAAAAATGTATTGATTGTATTGTACATCCTACATGTCTGATCAGTGATTAGTTTTTAATTAAAACGATTTTTAGAGAGATTATGAATAAAATTCATGGTTGTTTTAGAAGATTTAGTTTGAGGTGCAGTTAGAAAAGTATAGTTACATATCTTCATTCATATTTACAAGTTTTAATGTACATACATCTAGCATAAACATGTCTTCATTAAAAACCCTGTTGTGAATTTTCAATCACACATCTCCTGTATTGTAGTAAAAGTGAAACAATTCTCACATTTCAAGCAATACAATTCCAAAGCGTGGTCCCGATTGTTTATTGGTATTTATTATTTTGATATTATTTATTTAAATGTATCATTTATTTAATACATTTTTGTATTGGTTTTTCAGTTGAATTAAACGTTCAGGGTAATCAACAGTTAAAAAGATACTGTTCAAATTATTATTTATTTTAAAGTTCAATAAATTGATGTTTTCAAAGTTAATGAATAATCGTATTTAATAATCATGATATTAATTATTGACCAACATAATCGTGATTATTGCCATAATCGAGCAGCCCTAGTGTGTGTGTGTTTGAGTGAGTGAGTGAGTGAGTGAGAGAGAGAGAGAGAGAGAGAGAGAAAGTAACAAGAGCTATATTCAGAGCTCTGTTGCCTTGGCTACACGATTTCATCGTTGCTGTTGTATGATTGATGTTTAACTACGGTATTTAGCGTCTACAGCACCTCCGCTTTTAGGGTTGACGTAGACCCAAACGTCGCCCGGAGGTCCCCCGGTGTTGTTGCGGGAGCTGCTGCACTAGCTAACGCTACATTAGCAAAACAAACGCTCATTTATTTTTGCAAAAGGTGCGGTGGGCTTCAAACACGTTCCCCTCCACTGGTTTCAACCAAGCACAAAATTAGATGTTTTCCAACCAAATACGGTTGAACTGACACTTCCCCATATTAATTTGTAAGTAGATTTGAAGATACATGAGTTTCTGACTGCCGCTAGCTGAAGCTTGGTTGCTAGGTTACTAGCTGGGTGTTCTCCAATAAGGGGCCGGGGGAAACAAAGTTAGTGATTACTGGTTCCATGTTGATTTAATTAAATACAAATTGTTGGGGGGAACTGAAAGGCTATTACCGTACTGGTTACTTTGCAGCCCGGACATTTCCCCCAAAACACATTTATCGCAACACAGAAGTACCTTTCAAATCCGATCATTTTTAAGACCTTCTAAATCAGTGGTCGCCAACCAGTCGATCGCGATCGAGGTGCGGGTAGATCGCGGACCGTTAAAAAGAAAAGTAACAAAAGAAATAAAAATTAAATAAAAATAATAATGTTTGAAAAATACGTTTTTAGATGTAAACCGATCATCCACCACCCCGTTAGCAGGTGCCACTTGATTGACGTATATTTGAGACACCTCAATAATATAATACATTAACCGTGCTTTACGTGAACCTCATCATGACACAAGAGAGGACGGCAGGACTGCAATTTCCCGTGTTCAGTGAATGCAACAGAGGCAAGTCACCAGACCAATCAGAGAGTTGCATGGAAATACACGTGTGCTTGTGTCATTCAAGCTCGGCTCTGTGTGTGTGTGTGTGTGTGTGTGTGTGTGTGTGTGTGTGTGTGTGTGTGTGTGTGTGTGTGTGTGTGTGTGTGTGTGGCAATAGCGCATTTAGTGTGATAGAGAGGGAGAGGGAGAGAGAGGGACCGGGAGAGAGAGGGATCGGTGCTAGCAGGGACCGTGTTGTTAGCATCTGGTTAGCTAGCTGCACTAACGGACATAAGGAGCTGTTTCCACAACAAGCTGGAGGAGAGTCCTCCCCTGTCAGACTGAGGGGCTCAGGTGAGCTAAAGGACTCTCCGAGTGTTTAGAACGGTTTTGTCACAAATTATTCAAAAGATTATTTCCGCGGCACACCTTCATATGATCATTATAGTTATACAAACAATAAGAGAATAAATGAAAAACAGGTATGAAATACTATATGGCAGTAAAACAAGAATACAGTTTAAAAGGAGAGTGATTTGTAAAATATCCATAAAGAAAAAGAAAAAGAAAATCTGTTTACAGTTCTGTTTCATATGGATGTTGAGAGATGTATCCATACCTCTTAATGTTACTCTCAAAGTGCACCAGATTGATGCTTTTAACTTCAATATTTAAAAACAAATCTTCCTGGGGGAGCATCCCCCGGGACCCCCCTAGAGGAGGTGAGGTCCGCCCCCCACTCATAAAAAATAGCACTTTACTTCTGCCAATATGCAGTGAGCTGCTTATGGAGCCTTCATTGTAACAGTAATTCAGATGCAATTAGCCTATATAAAAGGCCTCAAATTGGAAGCACTGTCTGGGCCGTCTTTTTCACTCAATTCTGCAATAAGTAGATCTCGCCTTTCACCTAGGCCGGTGATCTTGGGCTTAAAAAGGTTGGTG